>NW_006921756.1:5620492-5634087 GCF_000298275.1 Orycteropus afer afer
AATACTTAATGGCACCGAGTATATGCCTGGTAGTTCATCTGCATTCTTCCATGTAATCCTCACAGCAACTCTGTCCAGTAAATTACCTTCAGCCTTACTTTACAGATGAGGAAACTGAAGTTCAGAGTAGTTAAATAGCTTGCTTAGGGTCCTCAGCTAGAACTATACAAAGTAGAATTCACACCTAGGACACTGACAACAGAGCTGTGTTCTTACCATGACATATAGCGATGAGCACCCCAAAGACCACTAGTCAGGGCAGAAGCCCCTGAGGATGTGTCAGTTTTAGAATCTGGTGAAAAATGAGGGCCTTCCTCCAAAACAATGAACTTTTGCGTCTTTACTTAACAGTTTCTCATGGGTTTTAGGCAGTTTTTCAGTTCTTCTTGAAGCTTGTCAGTGGGAACCCCTCAATTAAGGACCATTAAAAGCTGTCCATGATACTTACATATTAATGGAACTGCTGAATCTTAAGACTCATCAAATAATAGAATTGTGGATTTTAATGTCATAAATTCATCTAAGTGTGGAATTATATAATTTTAGATTTTATAACTAGAAAAATCTTAACATGTCAGAACTGGAAGGGACAGAGTAGTGATGTTGTTGTTGTTATGTGCTGTTGAGTTGCCCTTGACCCATAGTGACCCCTCCTTGGGTTTCCGAGGCAGTATCACTGTGGAAGTAGATTGCCCAACCTTCCTTCTGAGGAGCGGCAGGTGGGTTTGAACCGCCAGCCTTCTGGTTAGCAGTCAAGTGCCTTAGGCACTATGCTACCAGAGCTCCTAGAGTAGTGGTAGAGTCCACATATAATTTCATTCCACAATTTGGACAGGTAGGAATTAGATCCTGAAGCTAAGGGATGGGACAAAGCTTGCTGAGGCCACTCAGTAGTAGGAGTAGAGTCAGGTTCAAAGTCCCAGTTGCTGCCTTCAAAGCCTGATCATCTGGTTAAAGACTCAACTAACAAAAGGAAAACCACACAGTATGCATGAGACTGAGAAAAGTGGGGACAGAAGGAACATTTGTTGAAGACTTATCACATCAGGTGGCAAGCAGTTCTGAGAGATTGTAGATACTTCACATCACTTCATCCTCCCAATAACTCACAAAGAGGTTTTTATTATTATTATTATTATTTTACAAATTGAGGAAATAGGCTAAGAGTGGTGAGGTGATGTAAGGAGACCTGGTTACACAATGGTTAAAGTGCTCAGCTACTAACTGAAAAGTTGGTGGTTGGAACACACCAGTCACTCCATGGGAGAAAGTTGTGGCAATCTTGTTCCATAACAATTATAGCTTTAGAAAACCTATGGGCCAGTTCTACTCTGTCCTATAGTGTCATTATCAGTTGGAATTGACTCAGTGGCAATGAGTTTGAGGTTTTTTTAGTGAGGTGACAGCCCAAGGTCACACAGCTAGGTAGGCATCAGTGACTGTGCCCACTGCCATATATCCCTGATGTAGTGGAAAGGAAAATCAGAGAGAAAAATTATGGCAGTATTTAACTGGTGCCTTTACGGGAAGAAAAATTAAATTGATAGACACATGTGTGGAGAAGTGGACCCTACTGCGGGCCTGGGTGAAATATCCCTCAGGTTCTCAACTCTCTCAGTCCTTCCCTGATCTTATACTCACCCAACATCCTGTGGTTCACTAATCTGGCCTCCACATACCCTGCTACTAGGAAGGAGGTACTCCGGATGACAGACATGAGTGATCTCATTATGGGAACTGCTCATTCCTCACTGTTAAATTGTGTTCTGAGGTCAAAGCCCTTAACTATGATATTGTCATCAAGGCCCTTTGCCCCATGAGCCTTACTTAGGCAGCCATTTTTCTCTTGTTCTAAATAGCCTTATCTACCTTTTTAAGTAGGTCTTCACTTACACCCACATAAACCTTTTCAATGTTTTAACCAATATTCACTTAGTATTTATATTTTACTATACATACTCACATATATTTGACTGCATACAACTCAGTGAGGTTAAGTATTATGTTCTCCTGTTATGGATTAGAAAATTGAGGCCAGAAGAGGTTATGTAATGTGTCCAAGGCTGCATATCTAGTAATTGGCTTAGCCAGGATTCAAACCCAGGTACATTCAAATCTGAAGTCTGTTCTGTTTCAATAGCACCATGCTTTTTCATGAATATCTCTATTTAATTCCCACAGCAGAGGTTAGAAAAGCTGAAGGTCCTTGATCCCTTTTTAAAGGTGATCCCTTTTTAAAAGCTCACCTCTGAGAGGACAGAGGACTTGCTGAAGGGCACACTCTGGGAGGAAGTTAGTGCTGTCATCAGAATCTAGATCTCCTGACTCTTAATCCAGAGGACACATTCTCCCAGACCATATTGCCATTCCCATCAGACCATGTAATTTCTTTTTCTGATGGAGACATGGAGCCAGAAGCCAACAAAGATCACAATCTGTCTGCCTGAAATCTTCCTCTGTTATGAGATGAGATTTGGAAAAAAAAAAAAAATCCAACAAGAACCAGGTTAAATCACACTTGCATGTGTTGAATTGGCCTGAGCTTCCCTGGTGCAATTCCATTTTCCTGTTCTTATCCTCTGAATGATAGAAAAAGGCAGAGTGACTCCAACAGCATCATGAGTTGCTCCACTTGTGTGTGGGCACGTAGTGTATTCACCCTTAACTCCTTCCAATAACTAGTCCCTGTTCCCCAATGCCACTTCCATCCAATTAATTACTAAGTCTTCTCAACACCAAATTCTTAATATTCCATTGGAGTCTCTGAGTAGTACAAGTGGTTAATGCACTTGGCTGCTAACCAGAAGGTTGAGGTTTGAGTCCACCCTAAGGTACCTTAGAGGAAAGGTCTAGTAATCTACTTCCAAAAATCTAGCTATTGAAAGAAAACCCTATGGAGAACAGTTCTACTCTTATACACACAAGGTTACCATGAATCTGAATTCATTGGCAATCAGTTAATATTCTACAACTACCACCATCAACCAGGAAATCTGGAAGACAGCTAACTGGCCAACTAACTAGAAGAGATCAATATTTGTTCCCATTCCAAAGAAAGGTGATACAACAGAATATGAAAATTATTAAACAATATCACACACAAATAAAATTTTGCTGAAGATAATTAAAAAATAGTTGCAGCAGTATATTGACAGGAAATTTCCAGAAATGCAAGCTGGATTCAGAAGAGGATATGGAATGATGGATATTGTTGATGTCAGATGTATCTTAGCTGAAAACAATACCGGAAAGATGTTTACCTGTATTTTATTGACTATGCAAAGGCATTCAACTGTATTGATCATAACAAAGTATGGATAGCATTGCAAAGAATGGGAATTCTAGAACACTGAATTGTGTCATGGGGAACCTATACATAGACCAAGAGGTAATCATTCAAATAGAACAAGGGGATACTGTATGTTTTAACATCAGGAAGGGTCTGCATCAAGGTTGTATCCTTTTACCATACTTATTCAATCTCTATGCTGAGCAAATAATCTGAGAAGCTGTACTATATGAAGAAAACCATGGCATCAGGATTGCAGGTCAACTCATTAACAACCTGTGATATGCAGATGACACAACCTCGCTTGCTGAAAGTGAAAATGACTTGAAGCACTTACTGATGAAGATCAAAGACTACAGTCTTCAGTATGAATTGGATCTCAATATAAAGAAAACACAAATCCTCATAACTGGACCATAAGCAACATCATGATAAATGGAGAAAAGAATGAAGTTGTCAAAGATTTCATTTTACTTGGATTCACAATCAATATCCATGGAAACAGCAGTCAAGACATCAGACATTGTATTGCACTGGGCAAATGTCCTGCAAAAGACCTCTTTAAAGTGTTAAGAAGCAAAGATGTCACTTTGAAGACTAAGGTGTGCCTAACACAAGCCATAGTATTTTCAGTCACCTCATATGCATGTGAAAGCTGGACAATGAATAAGGAAAACTGAAGAAGAATTGATGCTTTTGAATTGTGGTGTTGGTGAAGACTACTGAAAATACCATAGACTGCCAGAAGAACGAACATATCTGTCCTGGAAGAAGTATAGCTG
The DNA here is from genome assembly GCF_000298275.1 of Orycteropus afer afer. Taxonomy (NCBI): domain Eukaryota; kingdom Metazoa; phylum Chordata; class Mammalia; order Tubulidentata; family Orycteropodidae; genus Orycteropus; species Orycteropus afer. The sequence continues at coordinate 5,624,564 of NW_006921756.1, forward strand.
GAATGCTCCTTAGAAGTGAGAATGAGACTTTGTCTCATGTACTTTGGTCATGTTTTCAGAATGGTCCCTGAAGAAGGATATCATGCTTGGTAAAGTGGAGGGTCAGAGAAAAAAAAAGGGCTCTCAATGAGATGGATTGACACAATGGCTGCAAGGATGGGCTCAGGCATGGAAGGATTGTGAAGATGCTGCAGGACTGGGTGGTGTTTCGTTCTGTTGTACATAGGGTTGCTATGAGTCAGAATCAACTTGATGGCACCTAACAACAGCCACCATCTCCCACTTGGATTGTCATAACTAACATGTGCCCCTGTCTTTAGTTTTGGTCTCTTGCAATCTATTCTTCCCACTGCAGCCAGAGTAGCTTTCCACCCCTATTAAAAATCCTTAAATGGCTCTTCATTGCCTTTATATTCAAGTTCAAATTCCTTGTAGCCTATCCTTTCGGCCTCATTCTTGCATCCAAAGTCTTTCAGACATATTGGACCACTTAAATCTCTAGCTTCCTCCCTCCCATCTGTATCTACAATTTCTTCCCTCCAACAACCCACCCTAACCGAATCTGGTTCATTTTTACTTAATCTTTAAAACTGAGCCTGGATATCACTTCCATTGAGAAGTCTCTGGCATCTGAAGACTGGGTTTGAATTTCCTTATCCCCATGGGGTGGGGGGCAGGAATTGTCTTCAATATGTTCACTGCTATATCTCTAGTGTCTAGAACTTTACTTGGACTATGGTAGGCACTCAATACAATTTTTGTTAAATGAATGTTTCCCATAGCACTCTGGAATTCCTCTACCACAGAATGTATAATAGGTATTATAATTACCTCTTTCTGTTTTTGTCTCTTCAAGTAGACTGAAAGCTCTGTGAGCCAGGAACTGTGCTTTCTTGTTTGGTATTTTACCCCCGCTGTCTTGTATGATTCCTGGTACATACTAAATAGTCAGTTCACTTTTGCTGAATGAGGATGAGGTTGATGGGAAGATACTCCAGCGCTGGGTTAAGGGAGGGATAGTCTGCTAAGAAAAATATTTACTTCCAGCACAAAAGCATATCAGAACTACTGAGAAAGGATTGGAGAACCCACAATATTTTACATCAGAAAATGACCACAACTAAGTGCAGGTCTCCTCTGGAGGGACCTATGTCCCATGCAGAATCTCCTTGATGCACACACTTAAACTTCTTTTCCTCCAGTTAAGTCCCTCTACCTCCTTTGCCACAATATTATGGGAAAGCAAAGCAAGCACAGCATGGAATGAGACCTAAGCATGTATCACAGGAGTTAGGAGCTCCCGGAGAAGTCATGAGCCACACATCATCCAGTGGAAGGACAGTGTGGCAGGTAAGAAATTGCCAGGGCTCTGTACACCAAGGATCCTCTGCCTTGGAGTAGAGCCTGATCCTTGACTTTGCTAAGCCAGCTGGTTATGAAATCACACTTCAAGACTGACTGTCTTGATCTCTAGTGAGCAATGAGAGGGTATTCTCCATTCTTATCATAATCTCTCCATGGTCGAAAGGGTCTGGAACACTCCTTTAACACTTGGCCCAGCTCCTGCTAGCCCATCCCTCTGGAGCCTTCAGCCTGCCTGCTCTCTCACCAGCAAGGTAAATGATGCACCCAGAGGCACCAGGCTGTGATGGGCTGAGTGGAGTAGTAGTAAGTCATGCCAGAAAGGGTATTTTCCTGTACAGAGTGGTAAGTACTCCATAAACATTCACCAAGGATTGAAGAAGGGCTAAATAGAGTGCTTCTATTTCTGAGGAGAGAGAATTTATATAATTTATATAGAGAGTTAATTTCGTCCTTCTTCTTTCTCATCCTTCAATAATAATTCTTCATTCAAGAAAAGCAAGTGTAGGAAAAGAGAATTGGGTCAATTCAAAAACAAAAGAATGAGTGAAGGCAGAATCTGTTATACTTCAGAGCAATGATTCTGAAATTTGAATTACTAAATAATCCCTAAAAACTCAAGCAACTAAGAAAGTTATTCCCAATTTCACCATGGTAATCTTGGGAGTTTTCAGGAAAATTTGGTGAGGAAGCTAAGAGGAAAAACAATTTGGCAAAAAAATACAAGGGCAGAGAGAAGAATGCACAAAGAATGAGAGGAGAAAGATAAGTGAGAAGGAGGCAAAGATGAGTGAGGAGAGAAGAAAACAGAAGTAAGAAGTAGGGTTAGAAAGAGATCGTACAGATGAGTAAGAGATGGAAGGGAGGGGAGAAACAATAAGGTGAAGAAGAAACAAGCAAGGGAAAAAATAGTGAACAAAGAAAAGACAAAGTGAGAGAATGAGAGCCTAAGGAAACAGAAGAAGGAAAAAGAAAATATAGTTTTATATTTACAGGGCTAGAAGGATGAATCAAGATCATCAAGTTCTTCCCCAGCAACCCTGGGGCTGGTTGACCAGCCTGTGTACTTACATATGTTACATGGCAGAATACTTCCTCCCTCATGAGACAGGGAAAGGGAAGGAAAGATGTGAGCAGCATAAGGTCTATAGGTTGGCCATGAGTCCAGGTACCTGAGAAGTCTAGGGACCTAGCAGAGGCAGTGGTGGGTATGTGTATGTGTTTGGAGGAGGGGTGGAGGGGTGTTGATATGAAGGTCAAGAGCAAACTGGCCAATCCACAGATGGCACCAGCGGAACAAGCCATTTCCATCTCCACCCCAGAGTCTCACCCCTTACCTGAATTGGGGACCTAATTTCTGACTTGTAGAGTAAATTCTGTCAGACCTGGCAACTGGATGGAGGCTGGCCCAGGGCTGGTTGGGGACCTTCCAAGGATACAGGCTTCTTCAGTGTAGGGCACAGCAGCCGTGGTGCCCCCAATGATGTAGCTGTAGAAGGAGACTTCGAGAGTGTAGCAATAGGAACTGTGGTCCAGGAGTCCACCAAGGAAGCGACGACCTGTTCCTGCTTTCACAGCATCACGGTTAAAGGATGTGCTGGACTGTGAATGACAGAGTAGGAGTTGAGAATCGAAGTAGGGCACCTGCTGCCAAACCTTACAACATCTCTAGGTCTCAAGTTCCTCATCTAAAAGGTGAAATATTAATCCCATTATCACTGGATTATTATAGGAACTGATTTAAAGAAACATAATTCAGTGAAAGTATCAGTGGAGTCCTTGGTACACAGTAACTATGATTCAACAAATCTTTGAGGAAAGTTGATTTTGAATGGGGACAGGTGGAGTAGAAACAGTATAATCAGTCTAAAATTTGTGCAATGATTTCAACGTTATGATGCTATTTCCCATGTAGTATTTTATTAAGGCTTCAAAACAACCTCTTGAAGTAGATGTTATAATTTTGTTTCTCTGTATATAAGTGATGAACTCCAGTGGTGTAGTAGTTAAAACATTCAGCTGCTAACCAGAAATTTGGCAATTCAAACCCACCAACTGCTCTGTGGGAAAAAGATGAAGCAGTCTGCTTCCATGAAGATTTACAGCCTTGGAAACCCTGTGGGGTATTTCTACTCTGTCCTTTAATATGGTCACTATGAGTCAGAATTGACGTGATGGCAGGTGCTTGTATAGATGAGTGTTATGTATTGATTTGTATTTCTCTAAAACATGAGTTGTAAATTTTAACCTCTGTGCCTGTGGTTATAATTCCATTTCTGAATGGTTTGCATTTGTTATGTTAATGAGATAAGATTAGTGTAGAGTATGTTTTAAATCAATCTCTTTTCAGATATAAAAGAGATTAAATGAGCAAGCAAGAGAAGCAGAGATGGGAGAGTAGAGATGCCAAGCCACATGAAGACTGCTCAGGAATAGAGGCTCAGAAGAGACAAGAACCTTCCTCCAGAGCAGAGAGAGAAAGACCTTCACTACAGCTGCAGTCTGAATTTGGACTTCTAGCCTCTGAAACTGTGAGAAGATAAATTTCTGTTTGTTAAAGCCACCCACTTGTGATATTTCTATTATGGCGGAACTAGATAACTGAGACAGTGAAGAAACTGAAACTCACAGAGATGGAGTATCTTGCAGCTAGTAAGTGAAATAGCATAGATTTGAATCTAGGATAAACTGAATCCAGACACCCCAATGCTCCTTCACTATACTGCCCCATCTAATTGGGATGCCTGAACTCATATCTTCTTCTTCACTTGGGTGTTGAAAACTCATTACAGTGATAGAGAGAGGATAAAGAGAGAGCTAGCAGTTCAGGATCTCAAGTCCTCTCTTCCAAAGCATGCCTACCACCTACTGATTATGTGATGTTAGGCAAGTTGCCTTATTTGTCTTAGCCACAGTTTCCTCATCTGTGACATATTGAAAATAATAGCTCTTTCACAGAGTTGTGAGGACCAGGTGAGTTTGGATGGAATATCTCTAGTTCTGAGCTCTTAAGGAAGCTGTAGCTCAGGAACACCATCAAGCAAGTCCAAAAATAAGGTTCCCCTATTGTAGGCCCTGTGAGAGTCTCTGGGGCCTATGATCCACTCTTCCAGGGAATCTGGACTAAGCAAGCCACAATCTGCTGTGCTCTGAAAGTGCAATGGTTTCACAAAGACATGGCTGGCCATTCTGCAGAGATTCCTAAAGGAACAAGCACACTTGTTTTTGTCCCAGTGAACTTGCAAATGGTGAAGCAACCCTGCTTTAATTCTACCACCAAATGCTAGGTGACTCTGCACCAGACACTCATTTTTTTTCTGCACCAAAGGTGCCTCTTGGGTATAAAGAGGAGGCTGGGCTACATTATTTCCTACTCCCCTGCCTGGAATGGCACTCAAAGGTTCTATGGCTTGAAGCACATCTTACCACATGGAGAAATTCATCTTCTCACTAATGTCCAGGCCTGAAGCAATGGGCAGGCAAGTTTTCAGCTCATAAACTTTGAAAATTGCTATGACCTTTGCAGGCCTCTCCCCCTCTGGCCACATGGAAATAACAGGCCCCAGAAATTTAGTGTCAAAACAAAGGAAAATGTGCAAAAACTCTCTCCCATGTCCCCCCACTACATGCTGATTCCTTCCTTATAGTCTTGCCTTGTCCCTTTCCAATATTACTTTTTGCTATCAATTATTCTGACTCCAGTCCCTGGAGAAAGGATATCATGCTTGGTAAAGTAGAGGAGCAGCGAAGAAGGGGAAGACCCTCAACAAGATGGATTGACATAGTGGCTGCAACAATGGGCTCATGCATAGTAAGGATTGGGAGGATGGCCCAAGACTGGTCAATGTTTCATTCTGTTGTACACAGGGTCACTATGAGTCAAAGCCCATTCGACAGAACCTAACAACAACAACATTCTAACTCCCGTTCTGAAGTCTCCAATCTTCCTCAGCATGTGGGGTGGGTATTAACAGCAATAGTCTTGGGTTTGTTGAGTTCTTTACTGCTTGCAAATAGCTTTCAGAACTGTGATATAGGCATGGCAAGAAATTATCACCAAGAAATCAGTGACAAAGAAATTGAAGCCAAGAAAAGGTCATGGATGAAGAAAATGGTTGGAAGAGGAGCCCCTTCAGCAGACATGTTAAGCTCATACTAAAAGAACTGAGTTAGGTGTAAGCAGACCCTGGGGCAGGGCCTGGCATGTGGGTGGTGCTCAGTGAGTCTTTTCTTTGCTAATGATAGAATCAGATCAAGCAAACAAATGACAGCTCATGAGACAGAGCAAATGCTACCACCTTTTCAAAAACTCTCTGTCTCTGACTGCTGAGCTGTTTGAAGGCATGGACATAGCTTATTTATCACTATCTCTATCACCCACACAAGACCTGGCACAGAGCAAGTGTTCTAAACTGTGTGATGAGAAAGAGAGGGAGGCAGTGAGAAAGAGAGTGCTGAGGGTGGGAGGAGAGGAGGTGGGGCTGGCCGAGAACTTTTGACTTACGTAGGAGAAGTCCTCAGCATTCTGGCAGAGGAGCTTGGGGAAAATGGCCTGCCTCTGGAACCGTTCCTCATCCTCAAAGATGTTGCCATACATGAAGCCATTCATCATTGTGGAATGGGCATGGATATCAATATAAAACTCCAGGCTTGTTTTCTGTTGAGAGAAAGAACAACAAATGAGAAATTAAGGGTCACAGGGCTTGTCTTAAAGGAATCCAAGATTGGATTCCTTTAACAAATGGTACTGGCAAAACTGGGGATCCATTTGCAGAAAAATGAAACAAGATCCATACTTCATACTATACACAAAAACTAACTCCAGATGGATCAAAGACTTAAATGTGAAATCTAAAACTACAAAGCTCCTCAAGGAAAAAATAGGGGCAAATTTAGGGGCATAAGGTGTAGTACCTAAGGCATTTGACTGTTAACCAGAAGGCTGGTGATTCAAATCCACCAGCCACTCCTTGGAAGGAAGATGGAGCAATCTACTTCTGTGGTGATACTGCCTTGGAGACCCAAGAAAGGGTTGCTATGAGTCAAAATCAACTTGAAGCAGTGACTTTGTGTTTTTTTGGGGGAATTTATGGCATATATAGACTATGAAGCATCACCCAAAATGCACAAACAGCAGAAGATAAACTAGATGATTGGTACCTTCTCAAAATTAAATTTTTATGTGCTTCAAAATACTTCTCCAAAAGAGTAAAAAGAGAACTTATAGATTGGGAAAAAATATTCAGCAATGACATACCTGACAAGGGACTTAACTCTAAAATTTGCAGAATACTCCAACACCTTAACAACAAAAAGACAAACAATCTAATTTAAAAAAATGGACAGAAGACATGAATAGACACTTCACCAAAGAAGATATCCAAGTGGCCAAAAAACATGAAGATATATTCATGATCATTAGCCATTAGAGAGATGCAAATCAAAACAATGAGATTCTGTCTCACCCCGCACGAATAGCAAAGTTCAACAACACAGAAATAACAAATGCTGGAGAGGATGTGGAGAGCTTGGGACTCTCATACACTGTTGGTGGTACTGTAAAATGATACAACCACTGTGGAAATCAGTATGGTGATTCCTTAAAAACTTGGAATTAGAAATGCCATTTGATCCAGAAATCCATTACTAGGTAGATATCCTAAGGAAGTGAGAGCCAGAACAAGAACAGATACATGCACACTTATGTTCATTGCAGCACTATTCACAATAACAAAGAGATGGAAACAACCTAAGTGCCCATCAGCGGAGGAATGGATAACAAAATTATGGTACATACACACAGTGGAATACTGTGCAACACTAAAGAATAATGTAGAATCTGTGAAACACTGCATAACATGGATGAACTTGGAGGACATTATGCTGAGTGAAATAAGTCAATCACAGAAGGACATTGTATTATTTCACTATTGTAAAAAGTCAAGGAAAGGTTTATATATGGAAGGAAGCTTTCTTTGTTGGTTACCAGGAATGGAAGGAGATCCTGGATAGAGTGGGAGAACAATGTGGAACAAAATTCAAAACCACAAAAGAAGACCAGATTTACTAGTTATAGAGCCTGGTGAGACCCTCAAGACATGTCCTCTAGCTACCCTTCAGGTCTGGAACAGAACTCACTCCTGTGGCTTGCAGCCAAACAACAGACAGGCATATGGGGTGAATATTTACATCAGGTAGATACACTCCTTGGGACAATCAATTGTGGGAGAACAGAGAGCAGTGTTTGCACAGGCAGATAGCTAGGGATGGGGTGGGAGTGCATTGGAGGGAGGGTCACAGGGAAGAGGTAACTACGGGGAGGAAATGAGAAGAGAGCTTTTACATTGTGGGGAATTGTCAATGTCATGAAACAAAATGTGTGTGGGAAATGAATTTGCTCTGTAAGCATTCACCCAAAGCACAATAAAAATGAAAAAAGAAAGAGAAAAAAAAAAAAAAAAAATCCAAGATTATATACACACACTCACACACATTTCCAGAAGTGGGTTGTTTTGAGCTGGTTCTATATGTCAGCAGATTTAGCAGACATTTGCAATATGAGTAAAGGAGTTTAGACTGGTGAAGATCAGTATCAAACCATTTTCCCTCAACATCTGAAAGCACCACCATTAGCATCCTTCTACAGAGATCTTCTGAAAATGTGAGATATTTTGGGGGTTAAGTCATAATTTTACTTATCCAAAACAGTTAAATACTTTCATGACTAAAGGTATTAGCAGAATTTGCCTTCTCTGATTAAGGAGCAATTCCTTTCAGGTAACGTAATTGTTCTTACAGTGAGCCTATCTATGGTTTTGCCCCAGCTCTGCCACTTTTAGCTGTGGATCCTGGAATAAATCACATCTCCACTCTAAGCCTCAGTTTCCTGGGAATTATATGTGGTATAATATATGGGTATTATAATTCCAACTTCAGAGAGTTATAGTTAGGATCAAACACTGCTAAAATAATTACCATCATTTGCAAAACAAAGCAGTCTCATTGAGTTCTGGCTTTCACAGGTTTCATTGTGTGGGCCTAATTTATATCTATTAATCCTTTCTAAGGGTAATGAAGGCCCTATATGGGAAAGGGACTTGCCAAGCTCATGGCAGAACTCAGACAAGAACAAAGGTCTCCTGACCCCAGCACAGTTGTTATCATCAATGACAAACACTAGAAGCAACCAAGGCCAAATCCCAGCTGCCTTTCCAGCCCCTTTCTGACACACAGTCCTGAGAAAGAAGAAATGTCTCAGCTTAGGAGGATTCTTCCTCCTTGGGACACTTTCAAACAAAGTTAAAACCAAATGAAAACCATGTTGCTTCTAGAATGTGGGCCAATGACTGTCATTTCATTTGCCTTAGAGTTGGAGTGAAAAATGATGTCTTGCTGAGCTCCCAGTTCTCTGGGTAGCATAAGCTGTCTTTGGAGAGACTCAAGATGCCCTGCTCTGTGTGATATTAAACTCATCATTTTCAGCTTTGGAGGTGGAATGCACAATGATTCAACTGGAGCTCTATAAAAGTCATCTTTGCAATTTTATTTTCTCCAATTGTCTGTCTTTTCCTCTGAGCTTTGATGAGCTGCAGTGGAAAAGAGGAGGTAGAGACATGAATTAAAAGATGTGTAAGGAAAAACTGCAATTTATAGCTCTGGATGTTGGAGCTAGAGAGGGCCTTGGAGGGTAGCTTCTCTAACCTTTTTGGGATCAGCCCTGTTTGCTTAACGCCAGTCAGCAAGTAGTGAAGAAGCAAGAACTAGAACCCGGTTCTTTTGATAACTATTCTGTTGTGGTTTCCACTACCTCATCCTGACACCTGGCAACTAATGTAATTTCATTTTTAATAACCAGCAGGTGAATTAGATGGATTGGTTCACATGGTTCAAAAATCACAGGTATAGAAAAATTTTCAGTGAAAATTTTGATATTTACCAAATTTTCAGTGAAAACTCTCCCTCCTACCCCTGTCCTCCAGTTTCACTGCCTGTTGTTGTTGTTGTTATAGGCTGTCAAGTTGGACCCAACTCATAGCAACCCCTCCTTGGGTTTCCAAGGCAGTATCACTACGGAAGTAGATTGCCTCATCTTCCTTCTGAGGAGTGGCTGGTGGGTTTGAACTGCCAGTCTTCTGGTTAGCAGTCAAGTGCCTTAGGCACTA
>NW_006921756.1:5641354-5643859 GCF_000298275.1 Orycteropus afer afer
CTTCTGTGTCTGTGTTAATTGGTTTCCCTTTTCTTTGTTGAAGAGGGTCTGTGCAATCCTTCTGCCTAGTCCGCCATCTTGCCCCGCCTCCTATCATATTCTTTTTAATAGCCATATATAAACTACTTAATCAGACCACTATTGATAGACATTCAAGTTTATAAGTAATACTTTTCCTATTACAAATAATTTACACCTCAACCTAAGGAAAAATGAAAATTCTCCCAAGCGGACCAATAAGCAGCATCATGATAAATGGAGAAAAGACTGAAGTTGTCAAAGACTTCATTTTCTTGGATCCACAATCAACACCCAAGAAGCAGTAGCCAAAAATTCAGACATCATATTACACTGGGAAAAATTGGCTGCAAAAGACCTCTTTAAAGTGTTAAAGAGCGAAGAGGTCACTTTGAAGACTAAAGGGTATCTAACCTAAGCCATGGTATTTTCAATAGCCTCATATGCATGTTAAAGCTGGACAATGAATAAGGAAGACTGCAAAAGAGTTGATGTTTTGAGTTGTGATGTAGGCAAAGAATACTGAAAATATCATGGACTGCAAGAAGAACAAAGAAATCTGTCCTGGAGGAAGTGCAGCCAGAGTACTCCTTGGAAGCAAAAATGGCCAGATTTTGTCTCACCTACTTTGGTCATGTTGTCAGAAGGGACCATTCCCTGGAGAAAGGATATCATGCTTGGTAAAGTGGAGGGTCAGTGAAAAAGGGGAAGGCCCTCAACAAGATGGATTGACACAGTGGCTACAATGATGGGCTCCAGTATAGCAAGAATTATGAAAATGGTGCAGGACTAGGCAGCGTTTTGTTCTGTTGTACAAAGGGTCACAATGAGTTGGAACCAACTTGATGGCACCTAACAACATTGCAAATAATACTTTAGTGCTTAGTTTTGTGTATATATCATTTCACAAATATATATAATATGTATAATAAATTCAAGCTCATAATATATTTTACTATTTAGAGGTCTTCTTTTTCATAATTTTGCAAGATTTCCTTGTACTGTTACATAACGCTTATAACTAGCTTGTTTAGTTTTCCCTCACCCCCCAAAAAATCTGTCAATATTTTCAATATTTGTAATACTATCATATTAAAATGACAGATTAATCTAGGGGGAATTTATTTTTATGACTTTAACCCTTCTCATCCAAGAATATATCTTGCCTTTTAATTTCATTTACTCAAGTTTTCTTTTGGGTATAGCAGGGAGTTTTTAAAAGTTTTTTTTTTTTTTTTCTTTTTATCATGTAGTTCTTGAACCTTTATTGTCAATTCCTAGGTAATTTATCTTTTTCTGAATTTGCTTTTGTAAATGTGATCTTTTCTTTTATTAAATCCTCTAATAGATGGTTTTTGTGTAAAGACTTTGGTTTCAACATATTGTTTGCTCTTACATACTTCACTAATTCTATTATTATTTGTTATAATTTCTCATTGGATTTTAATGGATCTTCATTTGTTTAATTATTCAACAAATATTTACTGAGTACCTTCTATGTGTCAGAAACATTCTAGGCACTGTTCTGGGAGTATTCTGGGCACTAGTGATATAACAATGAATGAACGGAACAGATAAGCTGTTGATGTCAAACAAATCAATTAATAAATATATAAGCTGTTAGGAGGCTTTAATGCCATTAAGACAAGTAAAGCAGGGTAAAGGAATAAAAAATAATATGGATGCTGCAATAACAGAGACCTGGCTGATGCAGGAGAGTGAACCTTGATGATATAAAGTAGAAGACAATTCTAGTTTGAAGGAGAAGTAAATGCAAAAGTCACATGTTCTTGGCATGTCTGAGGAAACTAAGGAGGTAAGGATGCCTGGAGAAGAGGGGTGAATAAAAGAGACAGTGTTTTCCAGGCATATAATCTTATCACCTGTACATAATTGTTTTTTTCTCCTCCTTTCCAATGTTTATATTTCTTATTTTTCACATCTACTTGCATTGGCTAGTACCTCTAAAACAATGTGAAAGAATTAGTTAATTTCTAGGATCCTTTTCTATGAGATTCTAAGGCTGGAAGGTCTAGAAGATTTACCTGAATCTCAGGTTGAAGCCTTTCTTTTTCTTTTTCATTACACATTTTCAGTACTTTGCTGCAAATATGAAAGACACACAAACACTAATTCCAACAACATCTTAATCATGCTTTATGCCTAAATAAGCTTTATGGATTTGTGTTGGCCCAGTTGGAATGAAGCATGAAAAGCGTTATATAGGAGGAGGGGTCCTAGTTTTGTGATCATGGGCCAATAACATTTTTTTTTTTTTTGGCTAGGCTTCAATTTCCTCATCTGTAAAAGTTGTACTCAGATAAGATAGAGGAGATATGCCTTCCTTAATTTTTAATTGATTTTTCCTAATCTTCAGTTAAAATAAATCCCTCATTCTGCATAATTTCTTGCGCAAATCTTTTATTTTGAATGCATTTTATTGAAATATAATTTATATACAGTGAAATACACAAACTTAAGTGACAT
>NW_006921756.1:5644203-5660240 GCF_000298275.1 Orycteropus afer afer
ATATCTGTTCTTGTCCTGGCTCTCACTTCTTTAGGATATATATCTAGTAATGGGATTGCTGGGTCAAATGGTATTTCTAATTCCAGCTTTTTAAGGAATCACCATACTGTTTCCCACAGTGGTTATATCATTTTACAGTCCCACCAGCAGTGTACGAGAGTCCCAATCTCTCCACATCCTCACCAGCATTTGTTATTTTCTGTCTTGTTGAACTTTGCCATTAGTGCTGGGGTGAGATGGAATCTCATTGTTGTTTTGATTTGCATCTGTCTGATGGCTAACGATCATGAGCATTTCTTCATGTATTTGCTGGCCGCCTGAATATCCTCTTTGATGAAGTGTCTATTCATGGCTTCTGCCCATTTTTTAATTGGCTTGTTAATCTTTTTATTGTTGAGGTTTTGGAGTTTTCTATACATTTGAGAGAGAATTCCCTTGTCAGATATATAATTATTGACAAGTATGAATTTTTTGCTGTCATTTTGTTATGTGCTTTTTTTGTGTTGTAGATTTCTTTGTTCCATATAATTTTCTGTGCTGAGCTCATTTTGTTTATGAGTCATGTTATCACTTCCTTTGTTGCTATTGTTTTAGTATTTGCTAAATATTTGTGCTGTTCCTCTTTTTTATTTTGATGTGAAAGTTTATTATTCTTGTTTGGGGTTATCCTATGATTTATGGTTTTCTTCCCAAGTTTATAACAGTTCTTTCTATCTTGCAATTGTCTTGACTTCCCTAGCATTTAAAAGTTCTGTATCTACACAATTTTTTTCTTATTTTCAGTCTGTAGTTGTCCTCATTTGTCAACTGATCTCTCTGGTTCCCTGTTTACAATCTTGTAGGCTTATTTACTTTGGATACTTTTATAACTGGGTTGGTTTCTGGATTGTGTCATCATGTGTGTTAATGTTAGTTGTTGTTTGCTGTTGTTGGTTCTCCGTCTAAAGGACTCCCTTTAGCATCACTTGTAAGGTTGGTCTGGTTTTAACAAATTCCTTTAATTTCAGCTTATCTGGAAATCTCCTAATTTCACCATCATATTTGAGGGACAATTTTGCTGGGTATATAATTCTTGGATGGAAATTTTTCTCTTTTAGGGTTTTATATGTACTATCCTATTGTGTTCTTGCCTGTATGGTTTCTGCTGAGAAATCCGAGCTTAGTCTTACTGGCTGCCCTTTGTTCTCTGTAGGTAACTTTTTGTTTTCCCATGCTGCTTTCAGGGTTCTTCCTTTGTCTTTGGTTTTGGTGAGTTTGATGATGATTTGTCTTGATAATTTTCTTTTGTGGTCTATCCTGTTTGGGGTTTGTTGGACATTTTGAATGGATATATTCTCATATTTCATCATACCAGGGAAATTCTCTTCCAACAAATCTTCAACAATTTTTTCTGTGTTTTTATTTGTCTCTTCCTGTTCTGGAATTCTGATTAGACATAGGTTATTCCTTTTGATGGTCCCTCACATGTATCTTAGGCTTTCTTCAATTTGCTTTGATCTTTTTTTCTGATTGATCCCTTTCCAAAGAAGTATTCAGGTATTTGCCTTCGATCTCACTAATTCTGTCTTCCATTGATTCAATTATACTCCTTTGACCATTCAATGTGTTATCTGTTTCTGAAAATTTAGTATTAATCTTCTGAATCTCTGTCTGTAGATTTTGTATCATTTCTAATTTTTCATTTATTTTGTCATTTTGTTCTTGTATTGTCTTTAAAAATTGTGCTAGGGTTTTCTCTGTGTTTTCCTCAATTTTGTCAGTGTTTTCCTTGATCTGTTTCTCAATTGCTTGAAGGTACCTAAATATAATTCTTTTGAATTCCTTCTCAGGGAGTTCCAATGCTGCATCTTCCTCAGGGATGTGTGTTTTGGGTCTGTATCCTGGTCCCTTCTTTCTTTTTTTTTTTTTCCCCTCCTGCTTTATCTTGCTTCTTTGTGTGGACTGTGATGCTCTGTTGTCTCCAAGGCATTATGACATTTTTGGGTTTATATTTCATTGGTGATTGTATGTTGGGGTGACTTGTCCATGATTTTCATTTTCTTTGTTTGTATGTTATCTATGTAAGCAGGGTACTGTGCTATGCTCTTTTACTTGCCAGTTGGCAACACTTATAAACTCACCACCTGTCTCCTCTCCTGTTGTCAGCCTCCCATATGTCCCTGCCATCCTTGGCAAACAGAGCCTATTCTTAGGTCCCTGGAATCCGAATGAGAATCTTGTCACTTTAAAATCCAACATGGCCACTGCTTGTAAACCTTCAAAATGGCTGCACCCTCGGTTACTTTAAATATCCAAAATGGCCACTATTTATAAACAGTGAAAATGGCAGCTGAAAGTCCACAACAAAGGCTGTCTCCCTCCTTGCAGATTCCCTTCCTAGTCATAGGCCACCAGCACAGTCATCCCTGTAGCCCTTGGTGACCAGGGCTGATCTGTAGGTTGATTCTCAGGTCCCAACACTATATGGAAATATTCAGGCTGTTGGTCCCTTAAGAGTAGCTCACAGTCTGCTGCTCTGACTGTCTCCATACTCACTGTTTTTATTGAAGTTTTTCCACTAATTGGTGCTGAATCCACTTCTGCATACTTTCTTTCAAAGCTCAGGGCTCCAGGATTATCTTTGGTACCTCTGTCTATTGGTTTCTCTTTTCTTTGTTGAAGAGGCTCTGTGTAGATTGTCTGCCTATTCCTCTTTCTTACCAGAAGTCTTTTGCTCAAATCTTGATATTGGTACCTGTTACTATATGCCTAATCTGTCTGATAAATTAGTATATGTCTGCCTATGAGTTCTTTGAGGACAGGGATCATGTCCAATCAAATCCTCTTTATCTCTTACTTGGTTTGGTCTTACAAGAAATTCTTAACTTTATTTTTTTCCTATTTCAAGTTGATTTTTTAAAAATCCAAACAAATCATGTCACTTCCATAGGGAAAACTGTTCTATCATTTTCTGTTATTCACAGGATAAAGCCCAAAACCCTTAAAATATTTTAAAATGCTCTTAATGATCTGTTCCTGATCTGAAGTGTCTCAGCTTTTGACATTTCTGGTCTGATACTCTATATTCCCATTTCATGGAGCTACCTAGAATACCTTGAACCACTTGTGACTTTTGTCTTTACATTTATGAACAATATCTCCTCTGTCTAGAATGCCATTTCTTAGCTCTATACTTGGCTAACTCTGACCTAACTTTAAAATTTAAGGCAGGAATTGGAAAGATGCTCACTGATCCCACTTCCTATTCCCAGGCCATGGAAGACATTTCCCATCCTCTTTTGCCAATTAATCGGCATCATATGGGATGTGAGCTGAGGCAATAACTGCCACTTCCAGGCCGAGTCACAAAATTCATGCACAATGTCTCACATTTTCTCTTGCCCTTCTGCAAGGAAATTACTTATTAAAATGACGGCATCATATAAAAAGGAAGAATATGTCTCGGACTCAACAATTGAGGACAATGACCAGGAAGTTACCTGACATGCATCAGACAATGATTTGAGAGAGGAATTAACCTACTTTATTAAGTCACTGAGATTTGGGGATTGTTTGTAATAGCAGCTAATATTATTCATCCTGACTAATATAAAACATCAATTCAAAAAGCCTTATTTTATCTCTGAGACTGAGTTAATGGTCTCCTCTATGTTCTCACATTTCTAAGTAGTTATCGCTCTCATGGCACTTACCATGTGGCATACTAATTCTTTGTTTATATCTACTTCAGATTAAAATGTGAGTTCCTTGAGGTCAGGGATGGACACACACACACACAAGACCAGAAAAAGATCTTGTCTACAGTAGGTTATCATGAAAAGTTTGATGAAGAAATGAATGAGAAAATAGATTGATGGAAAGATGAATGAATTAAATGAATGAATAAATGCATTAAAGTTTTTCCAGCAGTCAAATGCAGTAATTTTCTGTGGTCATGTCAGAACAAGGGGTGTGTCACTAATGCAGGGTCCTTAATTACAATTTGGGAGTAAAAATAGAAGGGGGAAACAGCATCTCTGTTCTTTCCTTCCAAACTTAAGAACCTTAATTAAAACCGAGTGATGAAGGGCTGTCCCCTTGCCAGCAGCTAACAGCTCATCCCGCAATCAGGGCCTAAAGAGTAAATTAAAATCAGTGCCAATAAAATTAAAACTACCTTGGGGCATATTTGCAACATAATTTAGTGTGGAGTTTGCTTCCTCCTAGACACCAGGGAGGAAATAGGTTTTCTTTCTATATACTGAACGGCTTGCCTGCTTTACCTCACTTGACACAGATTGAAACCTGAGCTTGGTACTGTGATGTGGTGCTGAATACTTCACATTTGGGCAGTACTTTAGAGTTATTTAACATTTTCACATTTTCAATCCAATAAGGCAAGAATGGTAGAGATGTTTATCTTAGATGTGGCAATGAGAAAGAAACTAAAGCTTAGGTAAGGATGATGGTGAGTTGAGAAGGGTTAGCTTTATTTTGTAGGAGAGAGAGCTAATGCTCAGAGAGATTAAGTAACTTGTTCAGGTTACAAAAGAAATGGCAGATCTGGGACCAAACTGAGGTCTCTGGTTACAACACCACGTCCTGACTTCACCTCTGTTCTCAGAGAGCTTGCAGTCTAGTGAGGCAATTACCCTTCTGACCATAAGACAATTCCCATGCAGCTTCCTGCATCTGACAAGGGCCTTGATGGTGGTGTGGAAGGATGGGAGGGACAAAGAGCTTCCAGACAATACTCCATAAAGCTGAGATTTGCCCCAGGAAGCTCTTCCCTCCTTCACCTGTTTTCCCCATAGTCCTTAGGCAAGGAAGTACCAAATCTATTCTTTTGGTCATCAACTAAAATATTTCCCTATCTCTTTTTAAAAATTGAAAGTTCTGTTTCTGAAAATTAGGGCATACATCCTAACACAGAAGTGAGTTTTCAGAAAAATTAAGGACTATTTCTTTCAAAGCAACCAAGCAAAACAAACAAAAAACAATGTAAAGGTCCTTTGCATGCATGCTATATAGATCTCTTTTGACTGTGGATCCACAATCAACATCCATGGCAGCAGCAGTCAAGAAATCTAAGGATGCATTGCACCGGGCAAATTTGCAAATGATTTTCAAAATGTAAAAAAGCAAAGATGTCACTTTGAGGACTAAGATGCGCCTCACCTAGGTCATATTTTCAATCACTTCATCTGCATGTGAAAGCTGGACAGTGAATAAGGAAGACCAAAGAAATGATGCCTTTGAATTATGGTGTTGGTGAAGAATATTGAATATACCATGGGTTGCAAAACAATGAACAAATCTGTCTTGGAAGAAATACAGCCAGAATGCTCCTTAGAAGTAAGGATAGTTGAGACTTGTCTTATGTACTTTGGACATGTTATCAGGAGGGACCAGTCCCTGGAGAAGGTCAGCATGCTTGGTAAAGTAGAAGGTCAGTGAAAAAGAAGTAGACCCTCATGGATGGAATGACACCATGGGTGCAATGATAGGCTCAAGTACAGCAACAATTTTGAGGATGAAGCAGAACTGAGCAGTATTTCATTCTGTTGTACATAGGGTCACCATGAACTGGAAAAGACTCAACAGCACCTAACAACAATAGTATAGATCTCTATGGAAAGTTTGGCAGTTCAAGTTCACCTGAAGGCATCTGGGAAGAAAGGCTGGGTAATTTACTCCAAAAAAATCATTGAAAACCTTATGGAGAATATTCTGCTCAGACACACATGGGGTCACCATTACTTAGAATTAACTTGATGGTAACTGGTTATAAATCTCTGCAGTGGCACAGTTTTAAGCCTCTCTTCCATAGGGAGCTCTGGTGGCATAGTGCCTAATGCATTTGACTGCTAACCAGAAGGTCAGTGGTTCAAACCCAACAGCCACTTCTTGGAAGGAAGATTGGGCAATCTACTTCTGTAGTGATACTGCCTCGGAAACCCAAGGAGGGATCACTATGAGTTAGATCCGACTCGATGGCAGTGAGTTTGGTTTGGTTTTTGGTTTCCACAGGTATGTCCTGAACGAGGCTGAACAGAAATTCCTTCCACAAAAAAGGATGTGGTAAGTCAGAGGGACAAAAAGAGGAACAATCACATAAGAACACCAGTCTGCTGATGGAGGGTACTGAAGAATGCACGTACTTCATCTCCTGCCTCTCTCCATCTCACATTCCAACCTAATAGCATACTTACAATTTTCCAAGAAAATTCATGTTCTCCTACTCACTTCTGTGCCTGCAATTCCTTCTAGCTGGAATGCCTGTCCCCTTCTTTCCTTCTTTCATCTGGTAGTATCTTACTTATCTTTCACTGCCCAGTTCAAAAACTCCCTTATCAGAGACACCTTTCTTGACTGTCCTAGGGATAGAAGCTCCTTTCTCTGCCCTTCTAGAGATTTTTAGAATATTCTTCTGATAAGTATTTTTCATCTAGTTCATCCATCCATTCATTGGACAAATATTTACTGTGAACCTAACACGTGCTAGGTGCTATCTTAGGAGCTGGGGATGAACAAGAGAGATAAGATTCCTGCCTTCAAGGAGCTGACATACTGATGGGAACTTCAGATGATAAATAGTAAATAAGTAAATCAATCACAGATTGTATACATGCTAGGTATGCAATAAGAGGAGCAATACGATGGTGACTAGCTGAGTGGATCAGCAAAGGCCTCTGACATTTGAACAGATCCTTGAACGATGATAAGAACTGCCATTCAAAAAGGCTGACAAGAGAATTCCAGGCAAATTTAGGCCCCAAGAAGGAATAAGTCTGGCATTTTAAAAGACCAGAGAAAAGGCTGGGGTGGCTAGATCGTGATAAATACCGGAAGTGAGGCTGGAGAGGTTCACTGATGTAGATGAGGCAGGGCCATGCAGGCCATGCTTGCAGAGTTTGGATTTTATTCTATGTGCAGTAGAAAGCCATTTTTAATAAGAAACCATGGAAAGGATCACTTTGCCTATCAAGTAGATGATGGATTTTAGTGGTACATGAATATAGGCAACAGCAACTATTTCTCCAAGACACGATAAAACTACCCACTGCCATCAAGTCAATTCTGATTCATAGTGACCTTGTCGGATAGAGGAGAAATGCCCCACACAGTTTCCAAGGCTATAAGTGTTTATGAAAGCAGATTGACTCATCTTTCTCCTATGGAGCAGCTGGTGGGTTCGAACCACTGACTTTTTGGGTAGTAGCCCAATGCTTTAACAACAGCACCACCAGAACTCCATTTGAGACATGATAGTAGATTGAATTTGAGTGGTGATGGTAGAAATAAAAAGAGAAGGACATATTTGATAAATATTTTGACCATATCCATAAGACGTGCATATGAATTACATGTGGGAAGAATCAAACATGAATCAAAGGTTTGTGGCTTGAACAACAGATTAGATAGTGTTGCCATTTACAAATGTGAAGAAGACTGGGATGGAATGCTGTTGAAATAGTGGTAAGGAAATAAAGCCTTCTGATATGAATCTCTATAAGTGAATATTGGATAACAGACTGCACCTATCACATAGGCACTTAGATATGTAAGAATGGAACTTAGGGGAGAGGACTGGGCTAAAGTTTTAAATGCAGGCATCAGTAGCCTGGAGGTGCCATTTAATACAACTGAGAAAATGTGTGGATCAAGGCAAAGTCCCAGGACTGATCTTGGAAAATTGAAATAAGTTGTTGTTGTTGTTATGTGCTGTCGAATAAGACCTGACTCATAGCGACGCCTCCTTGGGTTTTGGAGATGATATCACTTATGGAAGTAGATTGCCCAACCTTCCTTCCAAGGAGTGGCTGGTAGGTTTGAACCACCAGCCTTCTGGTTAGCAGTCAAGTGCCTTAGCCACTATGAAAAAACAAATGAGACTGTAGAGTGACAAGAGAAGTGGGAGGACAACAAGGAGGGTGTGGTTTTATGAAAAACAAAACAAAACAAAAAGAGATTTTAAGGAGGGATATAGTACTAACCCTCAAGGTGTTCACAAACCACTTGAGGGTTAGTACTATATCTAGTTCACCTGTGAGTCCATGCAGTACATCATAGGGCCCCCAAACCAAAACCAAACTCACCGCCATCAAGTTAATTCTGACTCATAGTGACCCCCCTTTAGGTTTCCAAGGCTGTAAATCTTTACAGAAGCAGACTGCCTCATCTTTCTTTCATGGAGTAGCTGGTGGGCTCAAATAATCAATCTTTTGGTTGACAGCTACACTCCTTAACCACTATACCACTGGAGCTCCTTATCATAGGACCTAAACCAAACCAAACCAAACTCACAGCCATCGAGTTGATTCAGACTCATAGCAACCCTTTTTGGGTTTCTGAGTCAGTAAATCTTTATGGAAGTAGATTGCCCAGTCTTCCTTCCACAGAGTGGCTGCTGGGTTTGAACCACCAATCTTCTGGTTAGCAGTCAAATGTCTAGCATAAAGTAAATACTCAGAGGGTATATGCTGAGTGACTGGCTGGCTGGCTGACTGACTCACTGATTGTACTAGGGAAAAGGACAGTGAAAAGTATAGTGTGCTAGAAAGTCTTGGGGCCTAGAAGAACTATAGAGGGAGGATGTTGTATGCTGTGAAGTCAATTCTGACTCATCACAACATTACATGGCAGAGTAGAACTGCCCCATAAGGTGTCCTAGGTTGTAATATTTACAGGAGCAGATTGTTAGGTCTTTCCTTCCACAAAGCTGTGGGTAAGTTCTAACCACTGTCCTTTCAGGTAGCTGTCAAGTGCTTAAGCATTGCACCACCAGCCCTTCTTATAGACGGAGGATAATAATAGCAATATAGTCCTTACTGTGTGCCAAGGGCTCATTAATATTAAACTAATATTCTATTAAATAATGACATTTAATAGAAGAAATATCATTTATAGGAGCAGAGAGATTAAGTAACTTGCTGGGAAGCCCCTGGATGGCATAGATGAAACTTGCAAAACCAAAGAAGTCTGAGTCAACACTTCATTATTGTACCCATGACATCATCAAAAAGCATTGACATTTATCAAGCATTTTCTGTGTATAAAGTGTAATACCATATATGTCGCATGTATGGTCTGATAACAATCTTATTAGGTAGGTATTTTTATCATTATATGAGGAAAGCAGGGCTTTAAAAAAGTTCATTCTGGCCTGACATCCCCGCCCCACTGAGAATTTGTATTTCCACCCCAGATATACTGAATCAGAATCTTCATTTAAATAAGATCCTGGGATGATCTTAAGTGTATACCTTGGGATCGATAAGAATCACCTGGGGATCTATAAGCATCGCCCAGGGATCTTGTTAAAATGTAGATTCTGATTCAGTATATCTGGGGTAGAAATACAAATTCTCAGCAGGGCTCAAACTGAGTGCTGATCTACTCAGTTAGTCACCATTGTATCGCTCCTCTTATTGCATACCTAGCATGTATACAACCTGAATGAACTGATTAGAAGCCCTAGATAAAACTTAGGCAAAAGCTTACAAGTGTTATGTTCTGGTTACCTAGTGCTGCTCTGACAGGAATATACCACAAATGGGGTGGCCTTATCAAACAGGAATTTATTCTCTTACAGTTCAGGAGGTTAAAAGTCTGGGTTCAAAGTGCCAGACTCTGGGGGCTGTGTGAAAGCCCCTCAACCTTGGGCTTCAGCTCTGCCTCTTGCTTCTGACCCACTGAAGCTAGAGGCATCTCTTCACTCAGGCAGCTACTGGCTGCGGAGGCTGACAAGCCCAACGTCCACAAATAAATGGCACAGCCCCGATGTTACCAAACCACATGGCAGGCCATTAATTCAAGTCCATTTTAAGTCCCAAGGTCAGCAGAGCATGGCAGGCTGCTGAACAATGATATGGCTAAATGCAGGGTCCAAGAGTGCCATAAGCTGGAGACCATTCCCGAAGTTGCTTCTTATATACTGGAAGCAGACCACATACCCAAAGAAGCTACTCAACTACTTGTGGGAGATCCCATCATGGAGATGATTGCCAGTCTCATCATGGGAAATAACTACCACCAGCTGCCCAGCCTCTCAACCAGGCCTAGCCAAGTTGACACACAAACTTAACCACCACTTGGTAGAACTGAGATTTAAACCTGAACCTTTTTGACTGAAGACCAACTCTTGTGTCAGAATGGCCCAGGCCCTGCATCTGTGATCTCTCTGGGCTCAACAGGATAAACTTCAGAACAAGAGAAAATGGTGAAAGTAAGCTTAATAGTGGGGAAATGCATAGTAGCACCATAAGGGAAGTAAAAGCCTATTTTCCTTCTTACAAACTGTCTCTTACCATCTGAGTCTACTTAGAAGTGAAAAGCAAAATATGCATCAATGGAGGTGTTTTGGTTATCCAGTGCAACTCTGATGAGAATATACCACAAATGGGATAGCTTGAAGAAACAGGAGTTTATTCTCTTACAGTCTGGAGGCTCTAAGTCCGAATTCAAAGTGCCAGGCTCTAGGGGCTGGACCCTCAACCTTGGGCTTCAGCTCTGCCTCCTGCTTCCGGTCCACTGAAGCTCTAGGCTCTTCTTCATTCAGACACTGGCTGCTGAGCCTGACAAGCCCAAGGTTGACAAGTAAAAAGGCACAGTCTTGATGTTACCAAACCACATGGCAGGCCATTAATTCAACTCCACTTAAAGTCCCAAGGTCGGCAGAGCATGGCAGGCTACTGAACAACGACACAGCTACATGTAGAGTTCAAGCATGCCATAAGCTAGAGGCCATTCCCCAAGGCTTCTCCTTATATACAGGAAGCAAGACCACATCCCTAAGGCAGCTACTCAGCCGCTCACAATAGATTCCACCATGGAGTTGATTACCAGTCTCATCGTGAGGAATACTACATCCAACTGCCCAGTCACTCAACCAGGCCCAACCAAGTTGACACACAAACTTAACCACCACAGGAGGTATTTCTGCACCTCTACCTTTTAAGGATGCAGGAAGTGGCACAGGTCTGGCCTGGAAGGAAAGAGTCTTCCCCTGCTTCCATCCCCCTCCTTCACTTCTGCCAAGCCCTTCCTTTACCTCTGTGGATGTGTGTGTGTGTGTGTGTGTGTGTGTGTAAATAGTGGAAAGAATTCAAAAGTTCTGCACAGGAAGTTTGGGTTCTTAACAGTCATTCACAGGGCAAAGGAAGAACTTCTGACCTCTGCTTCCTACCTATCAGTGACTGGTGACCCCAGTGATGACTATGGCAATGAAGATGATGATAGAAGAGTAGCCATGAGGGTAGCATGGCTTCTGGGTTGAGTAGGTTTGGCTTCAAGTGTCAGCTTAGCCATAATTAAGCTTTATGGCATGTATAAGTCACGTTCCCTCTCTGGGCCTTAGCTTCTTCATCTGAAAATTGGGGACTATAGTCCCAACTTCACAGCATTATCACAAAGTTGAATGAGATAACTGGCATTCTGCCCAGCAAAATGTTTGACAGCTAGTACAGTCTCAATACTTTCTGTTCAATCATACAATGATGCTCTGCACATGTACTGTGCTTGGCACTGGGGAATAAGAACCTCTGGGAACTCACAAATTTGTATGGAAGATGGACATGTTATAAGTAATTGCATGTGCAATGAAAGATTGAAGGAGATGTGCAGGTTTCCGGGGAGCATTAATATCACATACAAGAAAATTTTTTTCTGAAGATAATGAAAAATTAAAAATGAATCAGTATATTGACAGGGAACTTCCAGAAATGCAAGCTAGATTCAGAAGAGCATGTGAAATGAGGGATATTATTGCTGATGTCAGATGGATTGTGGCTGAAAGCAAAGAATATCAGGAAGATGTTTACTGTATTTTATTGACTGTGCAAAGGCATTAGATTATGTGGATCATAACAAATTATGTATAACATTGATAAGAATGGGAATTCCAAAACACTTAATTGTGCTCATGAGGAAACTGTACATAGACCAAGAAGCTGTCATTCAAGCAGAACAAGGGGATGCTGCATGGTTTAAAATCAGGAAGGGTGTGCATCAGGGCTATACCCATGCACCATTCTTATTCAATCTGTCTGCTGAGGAAATAATCTGGGAAGCTGGACTATATGAAGAGAACATCAGGATTGGAGGAAAGCTCACTAACAACCTGTGATATGCAGATAACATAACCTTGCTTGCTGAAAGTAAAGAGGACTTGAAGCACTTACTGATGAAGATCAAAGACTACAGCCTTCAGTATGGAATACACTTCAACATGTAGATAACAAAAATCTTCACAACTGGACCAACAATCAATACATGGAGAAAAGATTGAAGTTGTCAGAAATTGTATTTTACCTGGATCCACAGTCAACACCCATGGAAGCAGCAGTCAAGAAATCAGACGTTATATTGCTCTGGGCAAATCTGCTGTAAAAGACCTCTTTAAGTGTTAAGGAGCAAAGATGTCACTTTGAAGACTAAGGCACACCTGACCCAAGCCAAAGTGTTTTAAGTTGTCTCATATACATCTGAAAGCTCGTAAATGAATGGGGAAGACTGAAGAACAGTTGATGTCTTTGAATTGTGGTGTGGTGGAGAATACTGAAAATACTATGGCCAGAAGAATGAACAAATCTGTCCTAGAAGAAGTGCAACTGGAATAGCCCTTGGAAGGGAGAATGGCCAAACTTCATCTGACCAACTTTGGTCATGTTATCAGAAGAGACTGTTCCCTGGAGAAGAATATCATGCTTGGTAAAGTAGACGGTCAGCAAAAAAGGAGAAGACCCTCAATAAGATGGACTGATACAGTGGCTACAATGATGTGTTCAAGCACAGCAAGGATTGTGAGGATGGCGCAGAATTGGGCAGTTTCATTCTGCTGTACACAGGGTCGCTATGAGTCAGAGCCAAGTTGACAGTGCCTAACAACAACAATACGGGAAGATAGAGTTGAGTGGGCGTTGCAGACCCAGTTTGCATATATGTGAATTCCTTCTTGTCCAATAGGAAATCTATTGACAATAATCATCATTTTGCACATTTTTAAAAATCATTGTCACACCAATTACCTCATTTGATTGTCTCTACACTCTATTGATGTGGATAAGATCATGAGCTGAGTTTATCAGCTCAGAAACTGGCTTGCCAAGATCTCACAGCAAGATAGGAGCTGACCTGGGATTCCTTCTAACTTATATCTCACCACCACCAAAACCTTACCCTTAGGGGTCAACCAACATGGCCATTTCTGCATGTAGAATGAATCTACATAGAAGTTGAAAAGCCTGACCTTCCCCCAGGAAGCCCTAGTCTGAGTGGGAAGACAAGCCGAATAATTGGGAAGTTCTCAACTAAGAAGCAAATTGAGATGGAATATTTAAGCCTGTGAGAACTGAACAGAAGCCTAGTGGTTCACACCCACTAGCCACTCCTTGGAAGGAAAGTTGAGCAATCTACTTCTGTAGTGATA
Organism: Orycteropus afer afer; assembly: GCF_000298275.1. Classification (NCBI taxonomy): domain Eukaryota; kingdom Metazoa; phylum Chordata; class Mammalia; order Tubulidentata; family Orycteropodidae; genus Orycteropus; species Orycteropus afer. The sequence continues at coordinate 5,657,612 of NW_006921756.1, forward strand.
CTGCCTCGGAAAACCAAGGAGGGGTTGCTATGAGTCAGGTCCAACTCGACGGCACATAACAACAACAACATGAGAACTGAGGCTAATTTTAATTTGATAATTAAGAGAGAGGACTTAGTTATAATATTTAAGCCAGTGAGAGATGAGGATCATTTTAATTTGATAATTAAAAGTTAATTATACTTCATTATGAATCATAGGCCTAATGAATCCAGGGCATTCTGGTTACCCGGGAAAACTAGGCACATATCAGGAATTCACTAAGTATTTTTGGGCTGAATGATTGGAATACCTACTGCAGGAGGTTGGTTGTTAGCTGCTCTGGAGAAGTAATATAAGGGCTCAGTAAATATTAATCCCTTTTACCCAGGTAATGCATCTTGAATCTCTCACTAATCTGCTCTGTGACTTTGGATAAGGTTTTATCTCCTTTCTGAACTTCAATATCCTCATTTAGAGAATGGATTTGGTGAGTTCTCAAGGCCCTTTCCACCAGTATGTCCAGAGATTGTTATATCCTTCAATAATTTTATCTTCCTGCTTTGCACTGTTTTTGTTTTTCTCCTTGTAGCCTCTAATTGAGGACAGCCTTACCTATTTTATCCCCTTCAAGACCCAAATGCAAAGTCTTTTTCCTTGGCATGGCCCTGTGGGCAGAGGCTGCTGTAAGACCATTTCCTCATGCTAATGAAATCTTCCACTTGGCAGAGTATATATCACTGCTTTTCAAAGAGGTATTAAAGGATGCCAATATTTCATGCCACAATTATGTACTTTATCCTTGAGAAAAATAAGATAGTTCCTATCTACTTTATTCAATATAGGTGGCTGAGGGAGAGGAGGAAAGGGGGTGAAATGTACAGGCAGGGATACTATCCTTGGTCCTTTACTGTTTCTTCCCCTTCCTTCCACTCCTCTGTCATCTTTCCTGTCCCCTCTTTCCCCTTTTCTCTTCTTTCTCTTCATTACTTCTCTTCTGTCCCTCCTTCTCCATATTCTCTTTCCATAGGATGGTGGGGGAAGACAGACAAGGAAACAAATGAGAGTACATAAGCCTTTCAGGTGCTGTGAGAAACATTTGGGTGAGTGTATAGAAGAACCATCAACTTATTAGGTGGTCAGGAAAGATTTATGGGGGTGGTCTTAAAAATGAGATCAGTAAAGATGAGTCGATATTCACCAAGTGGATGATAAATAAAGGAACCTCCCAGTGGAGAGAAGAACATTCGAGGTAGAGGGAACTCTGTGAGCAAAAGCATCGAGACCAAAAATCACCTGGCTCATTAAGGGCACTGTAAGGTGTTTGGCATAAATGGACTGAAGGGTATGAGGGAGGTGGTATGAGAAAAGGGACCACAGAAGTTGCACAGAACCATTTATTGAAGGCCATGTAAGCTACTAGGGAGGCATAACTTTTCTTGAAAAGTACAAAATAGAGAGCCACACAATAGTTTTATACAACTGTAACCTGTTCTGTAGGTTAAGGAGCTCTGGTGGCACTGTGTTTAAAGCATTGGGGTGCTAAGGACTCCAATGCTGGAAAGAAATAAGGCAGTTTGTTTTCCATAAAGATTTGTAGCCTTAGAAACCCTCTGTGGCAGTTCAACTTTGTTTTATAGGGTTGCTATGAGTTGTAATTGACTTGATAGCCGTGGGTTTGGTTCTATAGGTTGTAATGAAAAAAAAATTAGAGTTTGTAAGGTTAAAAAGCATGTAGAATAATTAGGGCATTTTTTGCTTTAGTTCAAGTGAGAGATAACTGAAAAATGGTAAGATTCTGAATTAAAGCAGGAGTAGGGAGGATGAGAAGAAGGAAGAATGAGGCTTGTTATAAAGTGGGACTGATGGGGCTCAATCAAGTTTCAACTCATTCCCAGGTTTCTGGCTTGGGTTGTTGAGTGGATAGTGCAGTCATTCTTTATAAGTCATCTCTTTATAATGTCTGAGTGTGGTGTCATCTCTTTATAAGTCTGAGTGTGATGCTTGCCTTCTAGGTACCTGTCCTCAGTAGAGTAAGATACTATCAGATGCTGTATGGTCTTAGGTTATGATGTTGTGATTCAAGCACATTGTTTTTTTCCTAAATATAGCTATTTCAGTGAAAGGAACATATTTCCCCCATTTAATCATTTGTTTTGTATAAAAATGGAACACTTTATTAAAATAGTTATGCATAATTATTGAACAAACAGTTTTTGATAGGGTATAAAAATCAGACCAAGAGTTATAAAAAAAACAGAACACATAAATACACAGAAACGGGTACCTGGGCATTCTATTATAATGTAAATAGGATGAGGGCAGGGATTTTCTCAAACCTATTGACAGCTCCCTCGTTACTCTCCCGAGAGGGACCGGGTCTCCGGGAGCAAGGTAAGCACGGGCATAGCACAGAGTAGCAAGCCGGAAGAGCAGGAGAAAGGGGTAAAACTCAGTAACTAGTGCTCAGACGGCTCCCTTGTTACCCTCCCGTGAGGGACCGGTCTCCGGGAGCAAGGTAAGCATGGACAGGCTGGTGCTTACTCACTGATCTGCACTGAACACTTTCCTTGTTACCCTCCCGAGAGGGACCGGGTCTCCGGGAGCAAGGTAAGCACGGGCATAGCACAGAGTAGCAGGCCGGAAGAGC
>NW_006921756.1:5663895-5674379 GCF_000298275.1 Orycteropus afer afer
GGCTGCGATGATGGGCTCAAGTATAGCAGGGATTGTGGGGCTGGCGCGGGATCGGGCAGTGTTTCATTCTGCTGTGCATTGGGTTGCTATGAGTCGGAAACGACTCAACGGCACTTAACAACAACAACAAATTGGTTTGCTGCAGGCTTTCACTCCTCCAGAAAAGAAGACTTTTTGATGTTTATGATCGTGTCACTCAGCCAGAAAGCAGAGAGAAGTGAGGAAGCAATTGTGAGAACTGAGAAAGTGTAGGACAAGGAAGTGTGAGAACAAACCAATTTTTTATCTTTTAGTTTTGTGGGAAGTCCCAGAATAGTGCAATCTCCTTCAAACATATTTACATAAAAGCTTTTTATCGAAGTCAGATAGAATGAGTTTGTGGCTTTTCTGGCTCTTTAAATTATCTGGAGTGATCCCCTCCTTTGGCACTTGAAATATTACTAAAAATTTGCACAACTCACAGCATGTTCACAATCATTATCTCATTTTCACTATATCCATCTTACAGGCACCTATACCACTCAGGGCTACACAACCTAGATCTTTTAACTATAATACAAGTTCTTCCTACTAGATCATTTTGCCTTGATTGTCTAATCTTTGACCTGTCTTAGGGAAGCCAAGAGACTGAATTAATGGCAAGCCTGGAATGTATTTTCTGTATATGAATACCAAGCCCTTGATGACTTGCCTGCATTGCTAACCTTATTTCCTACTGTCTGCTAATCAGCATCCTATGACAAATTGACAGCTTTGATTGTGCCTTATGCTTCTATGCTTTCCAAGGCATCATTCAATCATGCTGTTCCCTTAGCCATGAATGACTTGCCCTACCTAGTTATACCCTGTGGCCCAAAAAAGGTATTGCCTGTTCTAGAAAGACTTTCCTAGCACATCTGGTACAACCCAGGTACAGTTCATTATGCCCTTCTTTGCTTATATTGTCACTCAAACCACCATTTTCATTATACTCAGCTCACTGTTTCACTACTACTGCTATGTATGTCTATTTCCCCCAGTGAAGCAAGCACTCCTCAAGACCTGAAACCACATGATATTGATCTTTATATCCTTAACACCTAGCACAGTGCCTAGAACATAGTAGGTGCTGAGAAAATACTTTTTGAATAAATGGATGGATGAATTAATGATGCATAAGATAATATCCTTGAACAGAGATAGTAGTCATCCTCTTTCTTCTGTGAGAAGTGGTATCATGGAATACAGAGAAAAAAGGGCAGACATGGAAGGGATACAATGGGTAAGAATTCTTTCCTATTCTCTATGGACTCTTTCCCTATTTTTTTCTTCTTGTTATTGGAACAAAAATACAAAAGTACATCATAAGCAAAGCTGTATTTTCTGTTTATTGCCACCAGGTTAATAGCAGTAATGGTGCAAGAAGAAAATGAGGTGTTATACAAAATCCTGCATTGCAGATTTTGCTGCTGATGTAAAGAACTCAATAAAGTGTAACACTTTAATCATGGAGATAAAAATCACACAGCAGCTTCCCACTGGCTCCCAGAGCCTTAAGACAAAATAGTTGTGGGGAAATGAGAGATGAGAAAAGAATATTATCAGGATCAGAAAAGTTGTATTTGGGCTTTTCTTCCCCCTTCTTTTCTAAAAAATGAAATAAGCTTTTTCTATCTACTTCCAAGACACCTTGTATGAATTTCTGTATTCTCTGGAGGACATGCTCAGACTTCTACAGGAAGATTTGCTCATTCTTTGTAAAAATTGATTTGTTTGGGGGGAACTGAATCCCTGCCTTTTAGGTGACTTGGTGGCATTTAAGGAAACAGGCAGTCTTTAAAAATGAAGGAAGGATTGAGATGGAGGTAAGGAGGTTAGTAATAGTTAAAAGGTTGATGAGAGTAAAATCTCTCTTTTTATCATGGTCTCATGACATGGGAAAAACATCATAGCAGGCAAAAGATCATATCAGGAGTTGGGAGCTCTTGTGCCAGCTTTGCATGTGGCCTTGGGAAAATCACCTCCTTGCCTCTGAGCATCAGTTTCACCTCTCAAGTAAGGGAGTTGCTCTAGATAATCTCTGAAGCTCTGTCACTTAAGAGTATGAGGCTCTGGCAAAGAGGTCAGTGGCTTGGCTTGTGTGATATTGGCTATTGTGGGTCTAGGCTGTTGCAGTAACCTCCCCGCTGGCCTCTCCACTTCCACTTACAACACCTTCTCCTGCCTCCCCCACTCTATCCCTGCCTAAATCCATTTTTCATCCTGAAGCCAGAGTGATCTATTTATAACAAGAAGAAACTATATAGGCACTCTGGATCCAGACCAGAGAAAGTATCAGTATAAAGACCGTATAGCAGGAATATGACAAAAGAGATCGTGGAAAAGCAAGGAAAGCGGTATACCCAGAGCAGAGTGAGCAAGGGGTAGAGTCATAGGAGAGGAGTTCAGAGAGCGGATGTAGGGCCAGATCTGACTATAGGATGCTGTCACGGGATTTAAGGAGTTCTGGTGGCATATCGGGTAAAGCATTTGGCTGTTAACCAGAAGGTTGGCAGTTCAAGCCCACCAGCTGTTCCACATGAGGAAGATGAGGCAACCAACTTGTAAAGATTTACAGCCTTGGAAACGTTTTTGGGAACTGCTATGAATCAGAATCAACTCGATGGCAGTGGGTTTGGTTTGGTTTGGGTAAGGGGTTTGGCTTTTAATATAAGTGGAAATAAGGGATCATTGCAGGGTTTGAAACAGTGGAGTGATATAATCTTTTTGCACTTGAAGAGGCTTACTGTGATGGTTGTGTTGACAGTAAATTGCAGGGAGGCAAGAATAGGAGCAGACTACTGAACTCATCCAGCCAGAGAGGATGGGAGCTTGAACCAGGGTGAGGGCAGTGGAGGTGAGAAGTGGTCAAATTCTGTATATATTTTGAAGTAGAGATGACAGGATTTCCTGGAAGACTGGAAGGGTGAGTGAGAAAAAGAGAGGAGTGAAAAATGGTTACAGAGTTTTTGTCCTGAGTGAATTGAAGAAGGAAGTTGCCATTGACTAACACTGGGAGGAGTGAGGATGGAGCAGTTGTAGGGATAAGGGTGAGGAGCTCAGTTATGGACATGGTGAATTGGGTGGTGTCTCTTAAGACATCTCAGAAATGCTGCTAAGTAGATAGGGTAAACATGGAGTAGAGGACAAAGATCTGGGCTAGAGATGTGAACTTGAGAGTGGATAGCTGGTAAATGGTATTTAATGCTATGAGACTAGATTAGATCACCAAGAGGGTAAATGTAGATAGAGAAGAGGGGAACAAGGCCTGAGCTATACATTTTCTAAAATTAAGGGGCATTTCAAATTCAGCTCCACTAGAAAAATACACAAATTATATCATAAATACCCATGTAACCCTTCATCCATGTTCTATGGGATTCTTCACTTGAAATAACTTTCTCATTTGTAAAAGCAGCATGTTGTATGTAGGAATGGGTTACCTTAATCAAATCTGGCTCCACTACTTGTTAAATATGCAGCCTTGGGCAAGTTAATTTTTTTTGAGCTGCATCTGTAGAATGAAATAATGCTTTTCTACAGTAGATGCTCAAAATCTAGTAGAAACTCTCATCTGTCCCTTCCTTTCTGTTCAAATGCCAGCCATACTAAGCTGAGTCTTGTCACCTTATGCCCAGGAATTTAGGAAAGCATCTGCCTCATTCAAACCATGCTACCATGTCCCTCCCAAGATGAGACCTACCAATGGCTTGCCCATGCTTACCAGAAGCACTGCAATGAGCATAGTAAATGTTTGAGCCACAGACAGTACTACAGACAGGTTCATGAGTATGTGTGTGTACTTCCCATGTACCTCTCTATGTCTTCTTCTTCCTCAATGCCACTGTATTTTTTAAAATTTAGTTTTGTTCCTCAACCCTACCATTCACTCCTGTCACATCTGGTTCTCACTAAGTTCTATGTCTACCATGGGCGTAGCTGAATCACTGGTTTTACCAGTATGGAAGATCTTTTGTATTCAACTGTGCCTAGTACCTGAGGTCTACTTCAAGGTCCATGTTTCCCCAGGAAGCCTTCCTGACCTCTCCAGCTCTTTGGCCAATGTCATCTGTGCCACTCAGAGCTACTAGGGAAGAGGATGTCCTGCCTCACCAGGAGCCCCTGGGATCTACATTTGGCTTTAAAAATTCAGTATTCCTGAGAATGTGAATCAGGCCTGCATTTGGGGAAGTTAAGCAGATTGCTAGTCCCAGTGCTCCCAAGTGCAACCCCTGAGTGCTTACTGAGGCTCTGAGAATACAGCTGATGTTTACATACAGGAAGTGCCACTAAAAGCATGGGTCATGAAAGGGGAATGGGCCTTAGAATGAAAGATCTGGGCTCAAACTCTGAACTGGCTGACTTTGAAAGAGTCACTTTATTTCTCTCAGCCTCAGTTTCCTCAGCAGCAAAAGAGAATTGATAATAAGATCACTCTTCTCACAGGGATGACACAGGTTAAATGAGTTATGCCTAGGGCATAGTAGGTATTCAGTAATTTTTTTTTTTTCATGCCAAAATAATCATTATTTTAGGTATAATTAAACATAAGGGTATATTCTAGGGCTTCACTATCAAATATGGTAGCCGCAAGATTTTTGTGACTGTGATGTAGGAATTACTTAATATGGTCCTTCTAGCTGTAGTCTTTACAACTCCCACTAAATGACTAGGTGGGACTAGGCAAATATGAGGGACTTGTGGCCCACCAAGGGGACTGGATAGTTTCTTAGTAATACAAATAAGGTGCCTGACATCCTTGTGAGGGTGGGACCATGAAAATAAGGTGTTTGGAACCCTAACATAGGGATTAGTCAGTTTTGCCATGCTGCAAGGCTTAAAATGAGCCATCCCAGAGGTGGAAAGGAGGAACCTGACTACCACCAAGAAGACGTGGGGGTAGAGTGCATCCTTTGGATCCAGGATTCCTGCACTGAGAACTTCCTCTCCCCAGGAGACAGAGAGAGATCTGTATACCCTGCTGAGATGGCAAAAGGCAGCTAGAAGTAATGGCAGAGAAATAGTGGCAGCAGAGCCAGGAGAACTGCAAATAACTGGCAGGAGACAATGCTGTGAACTTCCAGACCCATGGCGCAAGAAAGCTGAGCACCTTCAGGCAAAGGGCTTGCTGGTGGGGTGGGCTGCCTCTGGGCACTTAATGGTGGAGCTAAAAGAGCTTTGTGACACTTGCCTGAGCACAGCAGAGACCAAGAGCCAGAGAGGTATGCCTGAGGGAACTACCGAGAAGGAGCTGTCCTGATCGAAGAAATGTGTCTGAGCCATCTCTGAACCAAAATTGTAACCTATTACTTCCCTAATAAACCCCATAATTGTGAATATTGTCTGAGTTCTGTGTGGCCATACCAATGAATAACTGAACTCAGTAGAGAAGTAGAGAGTGTGTGAGAGGAACAGTTAGTGTAGAATTGGAAAAAATGTTGGAATATGGAGGCACATCTGATCTTTGCCTCATAAGAATCAGCTTTGGGCTGCTGATCTTGTTTCTCCTCCTCTCCAGTGAAATTAAAGAAGGAGGTCAGACATCTCAGCCATACCATCTTTACAGTGACTATATAAATTTAAGTTTAATTAAAATTAAATTTTAAAAATTTAGTTCCTTATGTGCATTTGATGCAACGTACAATGCACAAGCTATCAACGCTCAATAGCCAGGATGTAAGAACACTTAAATCCTTACAAAAAGTTCCACTGAATGGCATTGTTCTAATCCCTTAGCAGACACAAGTGGCACATTTAAATTTAAAATATGTATCCATTTATAACTACAATTGCACAAACACACTTTCTTTTATACACATAATCATATATACATATCAAAAACACAGAAAGAAATCTGAGTTCCATTTCTAAGATGTCTTATTGACTATACAAAATGTCAGGCCCAGTGCTAAACATTTCACGTTGGACATCATATCATTTAATCCTTACAACTGCCCTAACAGGAAGTATTATTCTCCTCATTTTGTTGATTCTAATATTGAGGCCCAGAGTGGTTGAGTAACTTGGTCTAAGTTGTAAAGCTTGTAAGTATAAAACAGGACATGCTCTCCATTGTACAGCATTGCTTCTAAAGAGGTTATTAAGAGGCAAGGGGCTTAGAGGACAAAATCACCACAAACACTTCACAATCCTTGTTGAAGAAGTGGATTACTGTAACTACCTGGGGACTACTTGGAAGTCCCAAGGTACTTGACAGTATCTATACAATTCAACAAAATCAGTTCTTCAGAGCATTCACCTTCACTTTCTTGGCTTATGGAATATGTTAATGTCAGATCTACATGGGACCAGCTCAATTCTCAAGGAAAGTCCTGGGAGCCAGATGTGTCGCAGGGTAGGGGAACACCATAAAACTCTTGTGCCTTTTAAACAAGAGAGAGTTGTCTTTCCATGCTTTATTTTTCTCTTTTATTTTAAAGGCACAGATTCTCAAAAATTGCATAGTGAGAGGTGGGCTGTCATGGGGAGGAGTTTGCATTGGAAGATGTGACTTGGATGGTTCTTAGTTTCTACCTATGAATATAGATAGAGCACAGTTACAGGCTGATAAAGAGAAGATGGATGGATGGATGGACATAAGGATGGACAGGCAACCAGACAGGCAGACAGTAAGTTGTTGCTGTTATGTGCCGTCAAGTTGGACCCGACTCATAGCGACCCCTCCTTGGGTTTCCAAGGCAGTATCACTAGAAATACATAAAAAGAGACTTCTGTTCTAGCTTTTTATGTGTTTCTACTATATTCTGATCCTCTACAGGGCCAGTATTTATTCTGATTTATTATAAACTAGATATATAGTACAGTACTTCATCTAGAGTAGATACTCATTGAAGGTTTGTTGAAAAAAAACAAAAACAAAGTACACTGGAGACAGCAATAGATAGCTAACAATAATCCTTCACATTTGTATAGTGCTTTGTAATATATAAAAGGATTGCACATGTAATTTTACACTTAATCCCTAATCTAACCTTTTGAGGCTGATATTATGATCCTCATTTTATTGATGAGGGACCCTTGACTCAGAGAGTTGAAGTAAGTTGGCTGGGGTTATATAGAGAGGGTGAGGAATCAGATAAATAGGCAAGTCAGATGGAGGTAGAGACGGTTAACTAGACAGATACACACAGACAGAGACAAGGCATAGGGAGGCCAAAACATGGATAAATGATGGAGACAAATGGAGATGGATGGATAGATGCCAAGAGAACCTTCATTTCATCAAGTACACGTGGCTGAAGATAGCTTTCCTAAGGATAAGTATGACCATGTCACTCCCCAACTTAATAAACCTCTATTGCTTCCCTAAAGCTGGAGGATAATGTCCTACCACAGAAGACTTTGATGATCTGACCTCACAGACTTCTCTGGCCTTTTATCTCATCACTTTTCTATAGCATAATTCACTCCAGTCATAAGACTCTCATCAATTCCCATTTTCACTACTCCATATCTATCACAGTCTTTGCCAAGCCTAAAACTCTCTTGTCCCTGCCTGTGGATGCCTGGCCCACTCCTACTTTTTCTTCAGTACCGATTAGCATCATTTCATTTAGGAAATTTTTCCTGACCAATCTCTCAGAGTGAGTTCATTTTCTGTCCACCTAGATCACCATCATCTTTATTAAAGAAATCAATAGAGTAGGAAGAATAGTGACTAGAGTAAGTAAAGGACCCAGACTTAGAAGTAAGAGAAATTTGGATTTAAATGCTGTCCCCTTGACCTATCAACTATATAACTTTGGGGTAAGTCATTTATTGTTTTAGTCTTGATTTCCTCATCTCTGCTATAAACCTGATAATATCTGTGCCAGGATTGTATTGAGATTATAGCTATTGTAAAATAAAATGAGTATGTGTCCAAAGTTTTAGGCATTTTCTTTTCTTTTTTTTAATATTTATTTTTATTGTCATTTGGGTGAAAATTTACAGAGCAAATACACTTTCCATACAGCAGATCACATACACTTTTTCTCATGACATTGATCACTATTTAGCACAATGAAACATCTCCTCTCCCACTTCCTCCTGATAGGTACCGCTTTCCTGTGACCATCCCTCCATGCACTCCTACCCCCTGAGCTGTCTCCCTGTGCCTGAGCAGCCTTTCTTTCTCTCTTACTTGTTCTCTCCAAGGAGTGTATCTACCTCAGATAAATGCTCAACTAGTATGCCTGTCTACTACTTGGCTGGAAGCTACAGGTGTGTGTTCAATTCCAGACCTGAAGGACAGCTAGGGGCCATACTCAGTGGTTCCACGAGGCTCCATCGGGCCAGTAAACCTGTTCCCCGCTTTTTTTTTTTTTTTTTGTCCAAATGATTTTGAGTTTTGTTCCACATTGTTCCCCTTGTCTATCCAGTATCTCCTACAAAGATCCTCTTCCAAGTGGTTGACAGTATTAGCCGAGCACCATCTATTTCTTCTGGTCTCATAGTCGTATAGGCTGCAGATCGGATGGTGTACCAGTCACTAGGACTGATTGTTTCCTTGAATTTTTGGTTTTCTTCATTCTTCTTGGCCCTGTATGAGGAGAGACCCATCATTGCATCTAGATGGCAGCTTGCAAGCTTTTAAGATCTCAGTCACTACTAGTTAGGCATTTTCATGGACTGGTGCAGGGTGCAGTGGTTCAGAGTGTAAACATTAAGGAGTTATGGGGAGTATATGCCCAGCAACATGAAAGCTGTTGTTTCTTTTCTGGCCAAACTGTTGTTCTTGTTGTTAGGTGCCACAAATTCAGTTCCAACTCACAGCAACCCTATGTACAAAAGAATAAAATACTTCCCACACATGCAAGATCCTCACAATCATTGCTATGTTTGAGCTCACTGTTGTAGTCACTATGTCAACCCATCTCATTGAGAGTTTCTTCTTTTCTGCAGACCTTGTGCTTTAAAAAGCATGATGTCCTTCTCCAGGGATGGTCCCCCCCCCAATAATATGTCCAGAGTGTCAGAACAAATTTCACCATCCTTGGTACTAAAGAGTTGCCTGTACTTCTTCCAAGACAGACTTATTTGTTCTTCTGGAAGTCCACAGCTTAATCAAGATTCTTCACCAACACCATAATTCAAAGGCATTAGTTCTTCTTGGATCTTCCTTATTCACTGTCCAGCTTTGGCATGCAAATGATATTGCACTGCATTGCATATGCATTGATTATGGATCCAAGTAAAATGAAATTCTTGACAATTTCAATCTTTTCTCCATTTATCATGATATTGTGTATAGGTCCAGTTGTGAGGATTTTTTTTTTTTTTTAATGTTGAGGTGTAATCCATACTGAAGGCTGTAGTCTTTGATCTTCATCAGTAAGCACTTCAAGTCATCTTCACTTTCAGCAAACAAGGTTGTGTCATGTGCATATCACAGGTTATTAATGAGCCTTCCTACCAATCATGATGTCTATATTTTTTTTTATATAGTCCAGTTTCTCAGATTATTTGCTAAGCACACAGATTGAATACATATGGTGAAATGACACAACCTTGACACACACTTTCCTGATTTTGAACTGTGCAGGATTCCTTTGTTTTGTTCAAAAAACAGCCTCATGGTCTATGTACAGGTTCCTCATGAGCACAATTAAATTCTGGTATTCTCATTTTTTGCAATGTTATCCATAATTTACAATTGATCCACACAGTCAAATGCTTTTGCCTAGTCAATAAAACACAGGTAAAAATCTTTCTGGTATTCTCTGCTTTCAGCTAAGATGCTTTCAGCCATCTGACATAAGCAATGATATCCCTCATTCCATGTCCTCTTCTGAAATCTGGCTTGCATTTCTGGCAGTTCCCTGTCAATGTATTGCTGCAATCATTTGGGAATTATCTTTAGGAAAATTTTATTTGCATGTGATATTAAAGATACTAATGATATTGTCTGTCATTTTGTCATACTGTGGTGGCTTACATGTATCTGAGATGCTAGAACATATGTTGTCAGCATTTCAAGTACCAATAGATTAACCCATAGTGGATGGGTTTCAGTGGAGATTCCAGACTGAAACAGACTAGGAAGAAGGACTTGGCAATCTACTCTAAAAAAAAAAAAAAAAAAAATTAGCCAGTGAAAATGTAATGAGTAGTAGCGAAACATTTTCTGGTATAGTGCAGAAAGAGGAGCCCCTCAGGTTGAAAGGCACTCAAAATATGACTGGGGAAGAGCTGCCTCCCCCAAGTACAGTCAATCTTAATAATGTGGATGGAATTTTTGGGACCTTCATTTGCTGATGTGGCAAGATTATAAATGAGAAGAAAGAGCTGCAAACATCCATTAATAATCAGAACATAGGTTGTACAAAATATGAATCTAGGAAAATTGGAAGTCATCAAAGATGAAAAGGAATGCATAAAAAATCAATATCCTAGGCATTAGTGAGGAGCTCTGGTAGCATAGTGGCTAAAGCACTTGACTGCTAACCAGAAGGCTGGTGGTTCAA
>NW_006921756.1:5675420-5687019 GCF_000298275.1 Orycteropus afer afer
GCTCTGGTAGCATAGTGGCTAAAGCACTTGACTGCTAACCAGAAGGCTGGCGGTTCAAACCCACCAGCCACTCCTCGGAAGGAAGGTTGGGCAATTCTACTTCTGTAGTGATACTGCCTCGGAAACCCAAGGAGGGGTCACTATGAGTTGGGGCCAACTCGATGGCAAATAACAACAAACCAAGCCCTGGTATTTTTAATTGCCTCATCTGCATGTGAAAGCTAGACAATGAATAAGACAGATCAAAGAGGAGCTGATGCCTTTGAATTGTGGTGTTGGTGAAGACTACTGAAAATAGCATGGACTGCCAGCAAAATCAACAAATCTGTCCTTGAAGAAGTGCAGCTGGAATGCTTCTTAGAAGTAAGAATGGCCAGACTAAGTCTCACATATTTTGTTGTCTGAAGGGACTATTCCCTGGAGAAGGATATCATACTTAGTAAAGGGTCAGCAAGAAAGGGGAAGCTCCTCAATGAGATGGATTGACACAGTGGCTGCAACAATGGTCTTAAGCATAGCAAGGATTGTGAGGCTGGTGAGGAACTTGGCAGTGTTTTGTTCTGTTATATATAGGGTTAATATGAGTTGGAGTCGAGTCAATAACACCTAACAACAACAACAACATGTTCAAGTTGAAGCTGAAGAAAATAAAAACCAGTCCATGAGAGCCATGGTATGACTTTAAGTATATCCCACCTGAATTTACAGACCATCTCAAGAATAGATTAGACATTAATGACCAAAGACCAGAAGAGCTGTGAGTAGTATCAAGGCCATCAGACATAAAGAAAGCAAAAGTCATTTGAAAGACAGAAAAGAAAGAAAAGACCAAAATGGATGTAAGAAGAAACTCTAAAACTTGCTGTTGAATGGAGAATAGCTAAAGTAAATGGAAGAAATGACAAAATAAAAAAGCTGAGTAGAAGATTTTGAAGGGCAGCTCAAGAAGACAAAGTAAAGTATTTTAATGAAATGTGCAAAGGCCTGGAGTTAGAAAACCAAAAGGGGGGAAAAAAAACAAACCCACATTTGGCATTCCTTAGGCTGAAAGAATTGATGAAAAAATTCAAGCCCTGAGTTTCAGTACTGAAGGATTCTATGGGCAAAATACTGAATGACACAGCAAGCATTAAAAGAAGATGGAAGGAATACACAGACTCAATGTATCAAAAAGAATTAGCTGATGTTCAATATTTCAGGCAGTTGCATATGATCAAGAACTGATGGTACTGAAGGAAGAAGTACAAGCTGCACCAAAGGCATTGGCAAAAAAACAAGACTCCAGGAACTGATGGGATACCAATTGAAATTTTCAACAAACTGACAAAATGTTGGAAACACTCGTCTATGCCAAGAAATTTGAAGACAGCTACCTGGCCAATGCTCGGAAGGAAGATGGGGCAATCTACTTCCATAATGATACTGCCTCGGAAACCCAAGGAGGGCTTGCTATGAGTCGGGTCCGACTCAAGGGCAAATAACAACAACAACAACAACACCTGGCCAACCAAATGGAAGAAATCCAAATTTGTGCCCATTCCAAAGGCTATTCAATAGAATGCAGAAATTATTGAACAATATCATTAATATAACACACAAGTTAAATTTTGCTGAAGATAATTAAAAAATGGTGGCAGGTTAACTGGGCTATACTATAATAATCTGATATTAGGTCTGCCTCTCCCAATGATGTCACTTTGAAGACTAAGGTGCAAAGACCCACACCATCATCTTTTCAATAGCCTCATATGCATGTGAAAACTGAATAAAGAATGAGTAATACCAAATAAGAACTGATGCATTTGAATTATGCTGTTGGTGAGGAATATTGAATATACTGTGGACTGGCAAAAAAAAAAAAAAAAAAAACGAACAAATCTGTCTTGGATGAAGTACAGATGGAAGGTTCCTTAGCAGTGAGGATGATGAGACTTCACGTCTTCTACTTTGGTCATGTTGTCAGGAGGGACAAACCCCTGGAGAAGGAAATCATGCTTAACAAAGTAGCAGGTCAGCAAAACAGATGAAGCCTCTCGATGGGATATACTGACACAGTGGCTGCAACAATGCGTTCAAGATTGGCGATGATTGTGAGGATGGCACAGGACCAGGCAGTGTTTTGTTCTGTTGTACATAGGGTCACTATGAGTCAGAACCAATTTGATGGCACCTAACAACAATAATCTCCCACTTGACTGTGAGCTGCCTGAGGATGGAGACTAGGTCTAACTCATCTCTGAATCCCCAGTGCTCAGTGACTAGCACATGACTGGGGCTTGCTGAATGTCGGTAGGAATAATCCTTCCTGCCAACGTTTACACCATTGGTTACATTGTGTTTTCAGGTATCAGGAGGCACTGGAAGAGTGTTGTTGTTGTTAGGTGCCGTCGAGTCGTCTTCGACTCATAGTGACCCTATGTACAGCAGAACTAAACACTGCCCAGTCCTGTGCCAGCCTCACAATCCTGCTATATCTGAGCCCATCATGGCAGGCACTGTGTCAATCCATCTCGTTGAGGGCCTTCCCCCTTTTCGTTGACCCTCCACTTTACCATGATATCCTTCTCCAGAGAATGATCCTTCCTGACAACATGACTAAAGTAGGTGAGACGATGTCTGGCCATTCTCACTTTCAAGGAGCACTCGGCTGCTCTAAAAGAGTAGGATCGGGGAATACCCCTGAAGGTGAGAATAAAGAAATGAGTGACTGAACCCTGTTTCATGGCGTAGAATACAAAATTTACATAAGTTTTTAAGATAAAATACAGTATTTAAATATATTTGTAAGGGGCTGTTTCGTCCCCTTATGGCAAACCTTACAGAAACCTATGTTCAATCTTGACTGTCATTGTACATCTTTAGGTAGAAGGGTTTGAGACTAGTTGATCTAGTTATTCTGTCTTCTTTTTTTTTCTTTCTTTAACCTTCCAAATTTCCTTCAGTTCCCTCTACTTTTATTTTCCCAGTGGATTTACATATTTCACCCAATTCTCCTCCTTACTCTGCCTTCTTCCCACATTCCCTCATTCCTGCACTCATCCCCTGCCCCAGGAAATAAGCTTCTGGGTTAATGAGGAGTTGCTCTTCCCTGCACCCCTCCAACAAATGGAAAAGAATGGGCATCAAATGCAACCAAGAAGCTTCCACCATGGTTGAGGACAAGAAACCACCAATATACAGAGGGTCATAGGCTGGCAGCTGGGCCCTGAGTCAGTAATATTTACTCTTTTCCCTAAGTGCCAGAGAAGGTCCCCCGGGGTCATAAACACTAGCTGTAGGCTGGTCCAGAGCCTTCATTGAGATTCTGCTCACAGCTAAAGTCATTTCCAAACCTGCCCAGCTCTGTCAGCTGCCCTGATATCTGTGTGTGAAAACTGGACAGGCTGTCCAGCCCTATGGCAACCTGACAAATGGCTTAGAAGCAGCCTGAGGCTCCCTGGCAGAGGCTCACAGCTCTGGGCTTCAGCAAAAAGTGGGAGAGAAGAATTTTTCATGCTTGGTAGCCTGATTTCCAAGAGGAACCCCAGAGAGCATGAAAAGTGGGGAGGAGTGATAAGGTAAAAGGGTCCTGTGTAGAGCCAGTGACAGTCTTCTCCTAGGAAGAGAGCTGGAGGGACTAAGAATGCACACTCCGATCACACTCAGTACCTGTGTGCAAGTACTGCCTCAACACCTTCTTGGCAGAGGGGCCACTGGTGGATCTTGTTCCTCATGCATAAAATGGGAATAATAATAATAATAATAATATTTACCTAACAGTAGTAAGAACTAATTGAGATACTGCAGATAAAGTACTTTTTAAAATAGTGCTTGGCACTGCTCAGAAACTGCTAACTTGTTATAACAGACAATCATGTAACGAGAACCTACTATGTCAGGCCCTGTGCTAAGGTTTACAAGCACTATCTCATTTACCTTCCACATAAACCAGTGCTTTAGATATTATTTTATTTTTAAAGGTAAAGAAATCATTTCAGAGAGCAGGATCTTACTTGTGCAAGCTCACACAACTAGTAAGAGACAGAGGAAAAGTTTAAAACCAATCTACATACTCTCTGCCAAACACCGCTCTTAACCACTATGCATACTGTGCATGAGTATTTTGTCTGCCTTTTTGAGCCTACGGAAAACTATCCTAATTGGTTTAAAGGAAATGAGTTTTTGTTTTTGTTTTTCACTTCCCTAGTCATAAACAATTTTTTTTAAAGAAAGATAAAAATCAATCCATTTATTATTTATTACACCCTCATCTACCTATCCCTTTATTTAAAATGGGAAGGAGGCAAACTGATAAGGTTTGTGTTTTTATTTAATATTGTTTGGCTTATTCTCTTTTCTTTTTTTCCCTTTTGCCTAGATATATTTGATCAGTTTGCCTGTCTCCCTACGTATCCACTCATAGATTAATGTTTGTTATTACTGAAAATGCAGTATCCTGTGTGTACAAGTGTTTATCTTTGTTGTTTGCACCTCTTGTGCACCTCTCTGTGTCTTCCTTTTCCTTAATGTTATTGTGTTGGTCACTCACTTTTAGTATATTGCTTTACCGTTCTCCCAAATCAATTCTTTTCTCTTACCTATCTAGTAATTTTCCTTTCTCTTCCTTCCCATCTCTGCTAACCAACAAAGAAAATTTCCTTCCATATGTAAACCTTCCTTGCCTTTTTATAAGTGTACTAATACATTATTGACCTTCTATGACTGACTTATTTCACTCAACATAATGCTCTACAAGTTCATCCATGTTGTAAGGTGTTTCATGGATTCTACATTATCCTTTGTATTTCATAATATTCCATTGTATGTAACCATAGTTTTGTTATCCATTCCTCTGCTGATGGGCACTTACGTTGTTTCCATCTCTTTGCTATTGTGAATAGTGATGCAATGAATATGGGGGTACAAATTCATGTCTTGGCTCTCACTAATTTAGGATACATATCTAGTAATGGGACTGCTGGATCAAATGGTCTATTTCCAACTTTTTAAGGAAACACCATACTATTTTCCACAGTGCTTGTATCATTTTACAGTCCCACCAGCAGTGTGTGAGAGTCCCAATCTCTCCACATCTCTCTTAGAATTTGTTATTTTCTATCTTGTTGAGCTTTGCGACTAGTGCTGGGGTGAGATGGTGTCTCATTGTTGTTTTGATTTGCATATCTCTAATGGCTAATGATCATGAACATTTCTTCATGTGTTTAGTGGCTGCCTGAATATCTTCTTTGGTGAAGTGTCTGTTCATGTCTTCTGCCCGTTTTAAAATTGGGTTGTTTGTCTTTTTATGTTGAGATGTTGGAGTTGTCTACAAATTTTAGAGATTAGTTCCTTGTCAGACATAGTGCTGCCTGGTAGTTTTCCCAATCTGTAGGTTCTCTTTTTACTCTTTTGGAGAAGTCTTCTCATGTGCATAAGAATTTAATTTTTAGAAGGTCCTAATTATCTAATTTATCTTTTGCTGTTTATGCATTTTCACTAATGTTTGATAGTCTATTATTGCCATCTATTAGGGCCCCTAAATTTGCCCCTATTTTTCCTTTGATGAACTTTATAGCTTTAAATTTTACATTTAAGTCTTTGATCCATCTGGAGTTAGTTTTTGGGTATGGTATGAGGTGTGGATCTTATTTCATTTTTCTGAAAGTGGATATCCAGTTTTGCTGGCACCATTTGCTGAAGACACTATCATTCCCCCCACTGAATGAGTTTCAGCCCATTGTGAAAAATCAGCTGTCCATAGGTGGATGGATTTCTTTCTAGACTCTTAATTCTGTTCCACTGGTCTATGTGTCTATCATTGTTCCAATACCATGCTGTTTTGACTACTGTGGCTCTGGTTTTGTGATACAGGAGTGTGAGACCTCCTACTTTCTTTTTCTTCTTCAGTAGTGTTTTGCTTATCTGTGCTTTTATTCCTTTCCACATAAAATTAGTAATTGACTGTTCTATGTCTTTAAAGAATGTTGTTGGGTTCTGGATTGGGATTGCATTGAATGTACAGATTTCTTTGGGCAGTATTGACATTTTCACAATGTTCATCTTCCTATCCATGAGCATAGGAAGTGGTATATTCAAGTCTCCTATTATTACAATGGAGCATAGTCTTCCATTTATGTAGATTTCTTATAATTTCTTGCCATAGTGTTTTGTAGTTTTCTTTGTATAGGTCTTTTGTGTTCCTGGCAATATTTATTCCTAAGTATTTTATCTTCTTGGTAGCTATTGTAAATGGTATTGTTTTCCTTATTTCCTTTTCAGAGATCTCTTTGGTGGTGTAGAGGAATCCAACTGATTTTTGAACATTGATCTCATATCCTACCACTTTACTAAACCTTTCATTTAGTTCCAGTAATTTTCTTGCTGAGTCTCTTGCATTTTCTATGTATAGGATCATGTTTGTCTGCAAATAGAGATAATTTTACTTCTTCCTTACCAATTTGGATGCCTTTTGTTTCCCTTTCTTGTTTTGTTGCCCTGGCTAGGACTTCTAATACAATGTTGAATAGAAGTGGTGATAGAGGGCATCCTTGTCTGGTTCTTGTTCACAAGGGGAATGGTTTCAGTCTCCCTGCATTGAGAGTAATGTTGGCTGTTGTTTTTGCATACATGTTCTTTATTATGTTGAGGAATTTCCATTCTATTCCTACTTTTTGGAGAGTTTTTAATCAGGAATGGGTGTTGGATTTTATCAAATGTCTTTTCTGCATCGATTGATATGATCATGTGGTTCTTTTCCTTTATTCCACTTATGTGATGGCTTATGTTCATTGCTTTTTGAATGATGAACCATCCTTGCATACCTGGTATGAATCCCACTTGGTCATGAGGTATTATTTGTTTATTTACTTCATATGTTTTTGAAATGTGTTAGCCAGGATTTTGTTAAAGATTTTCACATCTGTATTCATAAGGGACATCGGTCTGTCATTTTCCTTTTTAGTGGTGTCTTTGCCCAGTTTTGGTATCATGGTTATGCTTGCTTCACAAAATGAATCTGGGAGGATTCCATCCTTTTTTATGTTCTGGAATAGTTTGAATTGGATTGATGACAGCTCTTCTCCGACTGTTTGGTAGAATTCTCTAGTGAAATCCTCGGGGCCAGGACATTTTTGTTGGCAGTATATTTTTATCCCTTGTTCAATTTCTTCTTTTGTTATGGGTCTGTTCAAAATTTTTACCTCACTCTGTGTTAGTTTAGGTAAGTAGTGTGTTTCTAGAAATCTGTCCATTTCTTCTAGGTTTTCAAATATGTTGGAATGTAGTTCTTCATAGTTTCCTTTTCATTTAGGTTTGTTCTGTTGTGATGTCACCTATTTCATTTCTTATTTGCATTATTTGCATTTTCTTCTTTTTCCCTTTGTTAAATTTGGCAGTGGTTAGTCAATTTTATCAATCTTTTCAAAGAAGCAATTTCTATTCTTGTTGAATTTTCCTATTATCTTTCCATTTTCTGTTTCATTTATTTCTGCTTGAATCTTTACTATTTCTTTTCTTCTGGTGACTGTAGGCTTTTTTTGTGCTTGTTTTCTAATTGTTGGAGATTTTAGGTTAAAGTATTGATTTTGGCACTTTCTTCTTTTTAGATGTGTGCATTTATTGCTATAAATTGCCTTCTGCTCATTGCTTTTGCTGTGTCCCAAAGATTTTAGTATGTTATGTTTTCATTCTCACTTGATTCAAGGAATTTTTTAATTTCCTTTTTCATTTCTTCTATTATTTAGTAGTTTTTAAGGAGGGTGTTATTCAGTTTCCATATGTTTGCTCTTTTTCTGTTGATCTTCCTATTGTTGTTTTCTAATTTTGCAGCATTGTGGTTTTAGAAGATGCTTTGTGGTATTTCAATGTTTTTAAATTTGTTGAGGCTTGCTTTGTGGCCTAACATGTGGTCTATCCTGGAGAATGTTCCAAATATGTTGGAAAAGAAAGAATATTGTGCTGTTGTTGGGCAAAGTGCTCTGTAGATGTCTACAAGTTTGTTGATTGTATTGTTTAGCTCTTCTGTATCTTTATTGAGTTTCTACTTGTTCTATCTTTCATAAAAGTGGTATATAAAGTCTCCTATTATTACAATGGAGTCATCTATTTGTCTTTTCAATTCTGTTAAAGTCTGAATTAGACCTGGAGTTAGAAAACCAAAAGGGAAGAATGCTTTTGGCAATTTTCAAGCTGAAAGAACTGAAGAAAACATTCAAGCCTTGAGTTGGAAAATGTTGAATGATGTAGGAAACATCAAAAGAAGACAGAAGGAATACAGAGTCACTGACCCAAAAAGAATTGGTCAGTGTTCAACTATTTTATGAGGTAGCATATGATCAAGAATTAATGGTATTGAAAGAAGAAATCCAAGCTGCACTGAAGGAATTGGAAAAAAAAAAAAAAAAAAAAAAAAACTTCAAGAATTGATGGAAGGCCCACAGCTGAGATGTTTCAACAAATGGATGCAGTGCTGGAGGCATTTACTTGTCTGTGCCAAGAAATTTGGAAATCAGCTACCTGGCCAACTCACTGGAAGAGATCAATATTTATGCCCATTCCAAAGAAAGGAGATTCAACAGAATGTGGAAATCATCTAACAATATCATACACAAGTAAAATTTTATTGAAGATAATTTAGAAATGGTTGAAGCAATATATAGACAGCAAATTGCCAGAAATTCAAGCCAGGATTTCAGAAGAGAATGTGGAATGAAGGATATCATTGTTGATGTTGGATGGATCTTGGCTGAAAGCAAAGAATACCAGAAAGATACTTACCTGTGTATTATTGACATTTTATTGCTGATTTATTTAATGCAAAGGCGCTCAACTGTGTGGATTATAATAAATTATGGATAGCATTGCAGAGAATGGGAATTCCAAAATACTCAATTGGGCTTATGAGGAACCAGTATGTAGACCAAGAAGTTGTCATTCGAACAGAATAAGGGGACAATGCATGGTTAAAATCAGAAAGGGTATGCATCAGGATTGTATCCTTCCACCATATTTATTCAATCTGTATGCTGACCAAACAATTTGAGAAGCTGGACTATCTGAAGAAGAATGCAGCATCAGGATTGGAGGAACACTCATAAACAGCCTGTGATATGCAGATGACACATCCTTGCTTGCTGAAGGTGAAGAGGACTTGAAGCACCACTGATGAAGATCAAAGACTACAGTATTCAGTAGGAATTACACCTCAACATAAAGAAAACAAAAATCCTCACAACTGGACCAATTAATGACTTCACAATAAATGGAGAAAAGATTGACATTGTTAGGGATTTCATTTTACTTGGATCCACAATTAAACCCACAGAAGCAGCAGTCAAGAAATCAGATGTTGTATTGCACTAGGCAAATCTGCTGCAAAAGACTCCTTTACAGTATTAAGATGCTAAGATGTCATTTTAAAGTCTAAGGTAACCTAACCCAAGCCATGGTATTTTCAATCACCTTATATGTATGTGAAAGCAGGACAATGAATAAGGAGGACAGAAGAAGAGTTGATGACTTTTGGTGTTGGTGAAGAATATTCAATAAACCATGGACTGCCATAAGAACAAACAAATCTGTCCTGGAAGAAGTGCAGCTGGAATGTTCCTTGGAAGTGAGAATGGCTAGACTTCATCTCACCTACTTTAGTCATGTTGTCAGAAGGGATCATTCCCTGGAGGAGGATAGTATGTCTGGTAAAGTAGAGGGTCAGTGAAACAGGGGAAGACCCTTAACAAGATGGATTGACACAGTGGTTGCAATGATGGGCTCAAGTGTAGCAAGGATTGTGAGGATGGCACATGACGAGCAGTTTCATTCTGCTGTAGATGGGTTTGCTATGAATTGGGGTGAACTTGATGACATCTAAACAAGGACAACAACATGGACAGGAAGATTTAACATTGTAAAAATGGCAATACTACCCAAAGCAACCTATAGTTACAAATAAATCCTGATCTAAAGTCCACCATTCTTTTTAAAGAGTATGAAAAACTAATTACCAACTTTATGAGAAAAGGAAAGAGACCTCAGATAAACAAAATACTACTAAAGAAGAACAAAGTAGGAGGCTTCACACTTTCTGATCTCAAAGCTTACTATACAGCCACAGTATTGTTATTGGTACAATGGCAGACAAATAGACCTATGGGCAGCTAATCTTTGACACAGGGCTGAAACCTATTAAATGGGAAAAGATAGTCTCTTTAACAAATGATACTGGCAAAACTGGACATCCATTTGGAGAAAAATGAAATGAGGATCTATATCTCACACCATATACAAACACTAACTCAAGATTCATCAGAGACCTAAATGTAAAACCTAAAACCATAAAGATCATCAAAGAAAAACTAGAGACAAACTTATGGACCCTAATATATGGCATGAATACCTAATGTAACATAACTAACAATTCACAAATAGCAGAAGACAACCTGGATGACTGGGACCTTCTAAAAATTAAGCATTTATGTGTATCGAAAGACTGTCAAAAAAATAAAAAGAGTGAGAAAAATTTTGGCAATGATATATCAGAAAAAGGATTAATCTCTGAAATTTATAGAAAACTTCAGTACCTCGACAACAACAACAACAACAAAAGACAAGCAATCCGATTAAAAAATGGGCAGAGGACATGAATATACATTTCACCAAAGAAGACATTCAGGCAGCTAACAGACACATGAAGAAATGCTTGTGATCATTAGCTGTTAGAGAGATGCAAATCAAAACAACCGTGAGATATCATTTCAACCCAGCATTAAGTGCAAAGTTCAAAAGAAAGAGAAAACAACAAATGCTGGTAAGCAAGTGGAGAGACTATAAACCTTATACAGTGCTGGAGGGATTGTAAAATGGTAAAGTCACTGTGGAAGACGGTATGGTGCTTCCTTGTTGTTGTTATGTCACAGTGACCCCTTCTTGGGTTTCCGAGGCAATATCACTATGGAAGTAGATTGCCCAACCCTCTTTCTGAGGTGTGGCTGGTGGGTTTGAACCACCAGCCTTCTGGTTAGTAGTCCAGTGCCTTAGGCACTATGGTACCAGAGTTCCTGGTGCTTCCTTAAAAGGTTGGAAATACTGTGAAACCAAATGTGCATGAACTGTTGAGAATAAAATGAGTCTTCTTTGTAAATTTGCACCCAAATCACAATAAAAAATTAGAAAAATAAAAATAAATTGGAAATAGAAATACCATCTGATCCAGCAATCCCATTACTAACTAGGTATATATCCCATAGAAATAAGAGCCATGGCACGAACAGATATATGCACACCCATGTTCATCACAGCATTATTCACAATAGTAAAAAGATAGGAACAATCTGTTCCCATCAACAGATGAATGGATAAACAAACTATGGTACATACATACAGTGGAATACTATGCAACACTAAAGAATAATGATGAATCTGTGAAACACTTTATAACATGGATGAGCCTAGAGGATATTGGGTTGAGTGAAATCCGTCAATCACAAAATGACAAATATTGTGTGAGACTCAGGGGGGAAAAAAAAAAAAACCTCTTTGCTGCTGAGTCGGTTCCGGCTCATAGCAACCCCTCCTTGGGTTTCCAAGGCAGTATCTCTTTCTTTCTTTCTTTTTTTTTTTTTTT
>NW_006921756.1:5695757-5697946 GCF_000298275.1 Orycteropus afer afer
CTGCATCAATTGATATGATCATGTGGTTCTTCTCCTTTGTTTTATTTATGTGGTGGATTACATTGATTGTTTTTCTAATGTTGAACCATCCCTCCAAGGCAGAATCTCTATGGAAGCAGATTCCCCAGTCTTCCTTCTGAGGAGTGGCTGGTGGGTATGAACCACCAGCCTTCTGTTAGCAGCCAAGTGCCTTAGTTTACACACAGACTGAAGGTTACCAGGGGTGGGAAAGGAAGGCAGAGAAAGTCACCAACTAGAGGGTAGACACATTTTAATTTGGGTGAGGGGAAAGGAGATATAAAATAAGAGGGAGTTCAGCACAAAATGATCAAGACAGTAGAAGACACAGGGAGGAGCACAAGAGTTAATGGCAGCAAAGGTCACATATACAATCCTGCAATAACAATAATAATAATTTATGAGTGGATAGGTAGACACTCAATCTGAACAGGGATGGGAAGGTGAATGGGACTACACCCATGCATATACATGGGTTTGACAGAGGCTATATCTACCTATGTATTTATATGTGCTGCAAATATATTCATGAATGCAGTAGTGCATGTAGGGGGCAAAGTTATGAAAAGTCTTAGTCATAACTAAACACCTTGAGGGAATGAGTCACTGGGTATAGAAGATCAAGACCATAATCTTGGGGGACACTAAGGTAAACTGGCATAACATAGTTCACAAAGATAATGTTCTACATCCTATTTTGGTGAGCAGTGACTGGGGTCTTTTTTTTTTCCCCCCTTAACTGTGATTTGGGTGAAAGTTTACAGAGCAAATTCATTTTCCATTCTACAGTTCATATATGTTTTGTTTCATGACATTGATTGCAATTGCCTTAATTGTAATAGCTTTCTTTCCACTTTTGCCTTGTGTGGTTACTTTTACCCTGTATCCTTTCTTAAGCATTCCTGACCTCTGAGCTATTTCCCTGTGTAAATGTTGTCCTTCTGATCTCCCATGGTTGGTTGTTCTAAGGAGTGCACTTACCTGGTGTAATTGCTCAGCTGTGGGCCTGTCTTTTTGGCAGGAAGCCATGAATAAGTTCAATTCCAGGCCCAAAGGGTGACTAGAGGCCATAGTCTTACAGGTTTCACCAATCTCTATCAACCCAATAAGCCTAGTCTTTTTATGATTTTGAGTTTTGTTTCACATTTTTCTCTCACTCTATCTAGGATCTCCTATTCTGATCCCTTTCCAAGTGGTTGACAACGGTAGCTGGACACCGTCTAGTTCTGGTCTCAGGGTCATGTATCTGAGGTTTGTATAGTCGACTAGTCTATTGGACTAATTGTTTCCATGAGTCTTTGATTTTCTTCATTCTTCTTTGCTCCAGATGAGGAAAGAACAATTGTTGCATATTAGATGGCCATTCTCAAGTTTTTAACATGCAACTAGGGTATCAAGAACCTGTGAGCAGCCATCTAAAGTGCAGCTATAGTTCTCTCCCCAT
Source organism: Orycteropus afer afer (assembly GCF_000298275.1). Taxonomy (NCBI): domain Eukaryota; kingdom Metazoa; phylum Chordata; class Mammalia; order Tubulidentata; family Orycteropodidae; genus Orycteropus; species Orycteropus afer. The sequence continues at coordinate 5,697,220 of NW_006921756.1, forward strand.
CCAAAGCAAAGCAGAGTAAAAACATCAAAGATGCAAGAAAACAATTAGTCCAAAGGACTAATGTACCACATGAACTCCAGCCTCTATGATCCTCAGACTAAGAGAACTAGATGGTACCTGGCTACCACTGCTGACCTCTCTGAAAGGGATCACAATGGGATGTCCCAGATAAAGTAGGGGGAAATGTGAAACAACACTCAAAATCATAAAAAAGACCAGGCTTATTGGGCTGATGGAGATTGGTGGAATTCCTAAAATTATGGCCATTAGATACCTTACACATTCTACAAGCTAGGAACTGAACTTAAGCCCTGTGACTCAACTTTTAGCCAAACAATAGACAGGCCTATAATACGAAAAGTAATACCTGGAGGGTGTGCACTCATTAGAACAATCTAGCATATGAGAGCATTTGTCCAGGGATAGAGCTAGGAACGCAGGAGATGACAGGAAGAAAAGATGGAGGTAAGGGGTGGGCACAGGGAGGAAGTGGGAAGAATGCTATTTCAGTGTGGGGATTACAGTAAATGTGACAAAAAAGAATGGGTATGGATTACTGAATGGAAAACAAATTTGGGCTGCAAACTTTCACCTAAATCACTATATATATGTATATATCCATACATATACATATACATACACACACACACACACACACATTCATGGGAGCTCTGGTGGCATAGTGCCTAAGGCATTTGACTGCTAACCAGAAGGGCTAGTGGTTCAA
>NW_006921756.1:5698144-5714977 GCF_000298275.1 Orycteropus afer afer
CATATATATATATATATATATACATACGCATATATTCAGTTGTGTTCTATATACCAGCAATGAACAGTCTAAAAAAGGAAATTATTAAAACAAATTCATTTGCACTAGCACCTAAAAGAATAAAAAACCCAGCATTCTAGTTTGCTAATGCTGCCATAACAGAACTATCACATGTGGGTGGCTTTAAAGAACAGAAATTTATTTTCTCATCATTTTGGAGGCTAAAAGTCCAAATCAGGGTCTTGGACATGTCACTTCCTTCAGTGAGCCTCTCTTGTAGTTTCCGATGTCTACTGGCAATCCTTGACACTCTTTAGTGTTCCTTGGTATTTGTCTTCCCCGTGTGTGTGTGTGTGTATGTGTGTATTCTGCTTTTCTTATAAGAAAATCACTTAGAAATGATTAGGTTTAGGATTCACACTACTCTGGTATGATCTCACTAACATAACAACAACAACAACAACAAAAAACAATTCACTGCCATCGAGTCATTTCCAACTCATAGCAACCCCTCTTTGGGTTCCCACTTCACAGCAACCCTATAGGACAGAGTAGAACTGTCCCACAGTTTCCAAGGCTATAAATCTTTATGGAGCAGACTGCCACAACCTTCAGAGTATGGTGGGTTTGAACAACAAATCTTTTGATTAGCAGCCAAGCCACTGCACCAGTAAAAACATTTTACTTGGTGAAATTAGTCAGAGAAATATGATATGACCCCACATTATGAAATATCTAGAAGAGGCAAATGCATAGAGACAAAATTTAATGAAGAGTTCTTAAGGGTGGGTGGGAGGAAGAAATGGAAAGTTATTGCTTAAGGAGTTCTGAGCTTCTGTTTAGGGTGCTGAAAAACATTTGGAGTGGATAATGGTGATGGTTACACAATGTGGTAAATTTAATTAATGTCACTGAATTGTACATATAATAGTAGCTAAAATGCCAAATGTTTTGTTATATATACATCATTGTATAAATATATATATATATATATATGTATGTATATATATATGTATGTATGTATATATATATAGGTATGTATGTATATATGTATATTATGAAACACACACATGTAAAACTTACGGGTAAGTAACAAGTAAGCACTTGTTTCCAGCTATGAGAATGATAGAAGACTTCCCAGAAGTAATGCCATAGAAATAAACCCGAATGTTATATATAATTTTGATGCTGAACGATGAGAAGGGAGGAGTAATAGTCTAACTGGAAAGGAGGTGGAGGGTCAGGTATGAGCATGAATGCAACAATGGTGGTGATGTGAAAGTGGGCAGGCCAAGCGTCTTTTTGGGAAAAGAGGAACACAGAATTAGGGTAAGAGTAAAAATTTCATGCAAGGGAGTATATAGAAACATTCATCTGGAGCTTTGAATACCACACTGGGGAGTTTTAACTCCGCAGGTAATGATACTGTGGCTGCCCCGATGGGCTCAAGCATAGCAACTATTGTGAGGCCAGCACAGGATGGGGCATTTGTTTTGTTCTGTTGTACACAGGGTTGCTATGAGTTGGAGGCAACTAGATGGCACCTAACAACAGCAAAGGGTTTAGGAGATGGTGCTTTAGGAAGTCGTGAGTGAGCTAATGTTTTCTTAGGAAAGAAGCTGAATCTGCCACCCACACCAAGATGTGGATAGGGAAAAGATACAGTCACCTCCCCACAGGAGAGCTGTTGCTATACTTATCTGAGACAGAAATCTGAGCTACAGAGGAAGTATAGACTTAAACAGCTGTGATCAGGAGAGAAAAATTATTTAAAACCTTGAAAGTTCAATTTTCTTCCTTTTAATCTTTTATAAGAATCATCAGTAAAAATTCCAGGTAAGAAAATAAACCCAGAACTCTGCTGACCAGATCTAACTAAGATTGCAACATATTCTCTGGGGCAGGAGGATATATGCTTTTCTCTCAGCATTCTTAAATCCACACCCTCAGTGCTTGGATATGGGTTTAACTGGACCCAAAGGTATGCTCCCATCATCTACTCTAAATGGGGTCCTTGAACCAGCAACATCAGTATCACCTAGGAGCTTGTTAGAAATGCATATTAGCAGACTCTGCTCCAGGCTTATAGATCCCCAGGTGATTCAAATGTAGGTTCTGATTCATTACATCTGGGGTAGAAATGCAAATTTTCAATTGGGAGTGGAACCAGAATGAACTGGTTCAAAGCCCTGGTTATGCCCTGCCTCAGATCCTAGGCTTTTTCCATAACCAGAGAAATCAGAGCCTGTCCAACTTTTCATGGAACTAATGAAGAACTAAGGCCTAGAGGGTGGAAGGAATTGGGTCTTCCAAAGTCACATAACCACTAAGTATAATTGCAATATGATTAATAATAGTTTATCATATGGTCTGTTGTGGTTTTTGTTAGGTGCCGTTGCCTTGGCTCTAAGTCATAGTGACCCTGTGTACAACAGAACAAAACACTGCCTGGTACTGAGCCATCCTCACAATCCTTGCTATGCTTGAGCCCATCATTGCAGCCACTGTATCAGTCCATCTCGTTGAGGGTCCTCCCCTTTTCCGCTGACCCTCACTTTACCAAGCATGATACCCTTCTCCACTGAGTGCTCCTTTCTAACAACATGACCAAAGTAGGTGAGACAAAGTCTGGCCATTCTCTCTTCCAAGGAGCATTCCGGCTGTACTTCTTCCAGGATAAATTTCTTTGTTCTTCTGGCAGGCCATGGTATTTTCAGTACTCTTTGCCAACAGCACAATTCAAAGGCATCAACTCCTCTAGTCTTCCTTATTTATCATATAGTATAACAAAGAATAATCTTTATAGCTAGATAAGGGTGAAACAGTATCACAAACAGCCCCTTTTGGAGACAACCCTATGTTTAGCATTTAAAATCCACATAGGCCAAATTACTTCTTTGAGCCTCATTTTCTTCTTCTGAAAAAAACAAAACAAAACAAAAAACACAACATTAAGACATACCGGTAAAGATGTCAGGGTTAAATGGAAAAATGTATATAGAACACTTACCACTTACCAGATGCTCAATATCTAGTCACTAATATATGGGAGTTCTGGTGGCACAGTGCCGAAGGCATTTGACTGCTAACCAGAAGGCTGGTGGTTCAAACCCACCAGCCACTCCTTGGAAAAAAAGATTGGGCAGTCTACTCCAGTAGTGATACTACTGCCTTAGAAACCCAAGCAGGGGTCACTATGAGTCAGACCCGACTCACAGGCAGTGAGTTTTTGTTTTAATGTATTTCAGAGATGGACCCAAACCCAAGCTTTTGGACTCCCATCTAGTATCCTTTCTTCACATATAGAGTCTTAACCCCAAGACCTACCATAGAGCACAGCTTCAGAATTTAGCAGGAGACCTTTCCCTAGACAGAATGCACAGCTCTTTCTGTGTGCTCAGCACTTGGTTCTTTCCTCTCTTGTAGCACTTGGGCACACCTACAATGTCTGATTTCTTTTTCTGTCTTCTCCGCTAGCATAAATTGCCTTAGAGGAGGGACTATGTCTCCTATCTCTGTATCCCTTGAGCACACTATAGTAGCTGGCAGATGAAAGGAGTGAGGGAAGCAAGAAAAGAAGGGGAAAAAGAAAGAAGAAGGTTGGCAGAGAGGGACGGAGCTGGGAAGATGCTGAGTGTTGGAAGGCAATCACTTTATAGCATGATGGATTCATTCAAAGAAATAGCTTGACAGTACAGAATTCATCTTTTTATGACTGTGACAACACTAATACATTTATTTCCCTTCTGAAATTAACTTTCTAATATTAAGAAAGGTCAAAATGAACTGCAGTGAAATGAGACATTTTGTCATTTTTTAACAAATTATACCAAAGCAGACTGTCAGATTAAAGGGGTCACAGTTTTGAGGTCTAAATGCTGGTGCTGATTGCATAATCAGAACTAATGCTTGTCATTCTGCCCTTTCCCTGCCCACAAACCTCCAACGGTTTCCTTTGGCCAAAATGATGAAACTCAAATAAGTATTCCTGGTGTTCCTCGGCTCTTTAGACTCTGATGACTTTCTTTTTAACACATTCCTTCCTCAAAGAGACGCTTTGACCCTCTCTCTTTCTGCCATTCTCCTCCTACATGCCTTTTCTCACTTTATTCCTCTTGTCTTTACTGGCATCCCTCCTACCATGTACCCATGGGCATTTTAATATACCTTTCTCTGCCCAACCCATCTACACCACTGGCTGGCCTCTGGTTTCTCAGGGCTTGACTCATTCTGGTTCCGAGTCTGCCACTTCTGTTCTTTTAGCCTTAGGTTGGCCCTGACTGTGATTTGACCCTGATTGCCCTCTCCTTCCTCTACATTTTGCTAGCTTCATTCTCGATCTCATCAGAGGCGTTTGTGAAAGGCTTGATGACCTGTGTGGAGACCTCAAGTTTGGGTGCCTTTTTAAGGAACAGGGATGACCCTCAACCTTCTGCCTTGTCCCTCCCTCTCCTCTGTTCTCTAACTCACCAATCTGTGTGTTCAGCTCTGTGCTACCTGGAGTCAGAATAACTAAGTTTGAACCCTGACTGTGTCTTTAGGAAAGGTACTTAAGTGTATGCCTCAATTTTTCCACCTGTAAAATAAAACAGTAATCCCTATCCCACAATATTGCAGTGAGGGTCAAATAAATGCCTGTTTGTAAATATCCTCTGAAACTATACATCTTTGTTGCATACCAGGCAAAATAATTATGACAAGACCTAGTGACAAAATCCATGTGCATGTTCTCCAAGTCTGATGGAAGTTATGGGGGCCTGGGTTTGAGTCCCAGCTCTCCCACGGTCTCACAGTTGGAGCCTTTTTTACCTGCCCTGGGTGTAAGTTTTCTCTTTATAAAACGAAGGGTTGGGTTGGTGCACCTCTTTTGTTTCTTCCAGGTCTGATGTTTTCTGGCTCTAATCTGAGATTTAAAGGCCACAATTAAATTATTAAATCAAGGTAGTAAGTCAGGTGAAGTTAGGGATGTGTACATTCTTAGTTTATGCCCACAATGTAAGGGTAAAGAGGAGACATCTTAAGATCCAAGGCTTAAATTCTTTAGTATTACCCTATAATATTTAAGACCTCAGCTTCTAATTTACCAGGTATGTTCAATCTATAGAATGCATTTTGAACTTCTAAAACCAGAATATTCCTGATAGTAGTAGGTAGAAAGGTGAGTTTCCAAAATAATGTAATAAATCTGGTATTTGTAATCATTTATAATGTCAATTTAACCTAAAAATAATGGGGGTAATTTTGAATTTTTGGCCTTAAAAGATGGCACTGTATTCAAGAAAAAGCTAACTCAACAGAGTCCCTGTTTCCTATGGTGGCCGTTTATATGCCTTTTAAAGATAAAAGAAGAGATTTCCAAGAAAGGCTGAGCTTCTGGCTGGCTGCTCTGCTCTGGGGAGCAAGATCACCCTCCTCTGCCCTGGGGTCATGGGTCTTGGAATCAGGCACATCTGGCTCTCATTTTCAACTCTGCTACTACTGGTTGTGTGACCTTGCAAGTCCTAACCACTTTTCATTGGTTCCTTCATTCAACTGACATTTTCCCGATGAGTTTGGCACTGTGCCCTGTGCAAGAGAATGCAGAGGTGACTAAGCCGTATTTTTATCCCTCAAGGAGTTCACAGTTGAGTAAACAAGCACATAAACAGATCATTGTAATAGGGAATGATAAATGTGTGCACTAGGAGAGATGGTGGTGGATGGGAGGGGTCAGTCACTTTGAGCTTAGATTCCTCTTCTGAGAAATGGAGATAATAATGCAAATTTCATATTGCTGTTATATGGATTAGATGAGACAGTCTGGTAGAACACTGAGGACAATGTCTTGTTGTTGTTGTTGTTATGTGCTGTTGAGTCGGAGGACAATGTCTAACACTTCTTAAATGCTCAATACATCTCAGTGCCTTCCCCCTTTCTCCAGAAGAGCTACTTTCATTTGCCTCATCCATCCCAGAAGGTCCAGTCACACAACAAAGATGTCTGTTAAAGAACATGCCTTACCAGTTTCAAGGTCACAAGCCTGGAGCTAAACTCTAACAGGGAAGAAAATGTCCTCCTATTGCTAGTAACTCAACTCTCCTGACTGCTGAGTCTGCACTGGTGGTGTCAGAATCTAAAGAAAAGTTTTGACCTTGATGTACCCTCTAGGGGCAGCTAGTCACAGAGGCCATTTCAGCGGAGATGCCTTAATTGCCAATAAGTGTACAAACTCCACCTACCTGGTCCTTGGTCTTACAGATAGTCAGTGTCTAAGAGCCTCTACAAACCAAGCCCTGATCCAAGCCACTCCTGGGGTTTCCAAAGGATCACATTAATTGGTATTCATCCTAGAACCATTTTCCCTGCCACCAATGCTTGGAAATTATAGCAAGTTGCCACAACATATACCTAAACCCCAGGAATGACAGAAATTCACTTGCCTCTGAAGTGTAAACTGTAAGATCCACCCAGAACAGATTTCTGTTGTTGCTGTCAGGTGCCCTCTAGTTAGTTCTGACTCATAGTGACCCTATGTACAACAGAATGAACATTGTGTGGTCTTGCACCATCCTCAAAATTGTTGTATGTTTGAGCCCATTGTTGCAGCCACTGTGTCAATGCATCTTATTAAGGGTTTTCCTCTTTTTCACGGACCCTCTCTACTTTACCCAGAATGGATTAGAACAGACAATGGATTGAAAAGACAAATACAGAAACCCTAAGATAGAAAGGCTCCCAAGTCTAGAACTTAGCTGACCTTAACCCAAGTAAAGGTATGAGCACAGATGAAGACAGACTGTGTCAGAGACGAGGGTTGAGAAGTGGGGCAGGGAAGAGTCAGGAAGCAGAGACAAAGGCTAGGACTTGCTCCCAGTCTATCTTTTAAGACCTACTTGCAGTAGCTATTTCAAATATCAGAGACATAACTATTTCAAAATGCTACAGTTAATGCTAAAGATGGTGACAATGTAATGTTCTGAAAGCTCCTTTGTGAAATTAACACTGAAAACGTAGCTATTGTATATTACCAGATTTGAGCTAATAAGAATAAATGCTAACATTTATTGAACACTTTTAATTTACCAGTTTTACAGAACATCATTATGTAAGGGCAAATTGTTTTCTATACAGTGTTTTTTTTTAATCCTCACAACACCTCGATGAGGAGATGCTACTACTCCATTTTACAGATAAGGTTACAGAGGCTCAGAAAGGTGAGGTGATGGGTTGAGACAGATTGGAGGCTGGAGAAAATTTGATTCCAGAGTCCCTGTTCTTAATCCTTAGAAGATTACAGGGTCTGCTTTCAGTCTTTCCTCTGACAAGGCAGTGCTTGAAGGTCAAAGATATAACAGGCTGAGAAGAGACCAAAGTAGAAAGAAAGGGCAAAATTTGAGTTTGCTTTGGGAAAGGGATAGGAAAAGTCCCCATTATGCTTGCAAAAATGTGGAGGAGTTGGAAGATTTCCTAGGATGTTGGGACCCTGAATATGGGACTCTGTGTGTGTGTGTGTGTGTGTGTGTGTGTGATAGGAGTTTTGAATGGAGAGGGATAGAGGTAAGATGGATAGATGGATGGATGGTAGGAGAGAGGGAAGGAGGGAAAAAGGCAGGGAGTAAGGGATGGATAATGGAAGGACAGATAAGAAGGATGGTTAGTTAGATAGATGGATGGATAGATGGTGTCTTAGGCTGGGTTTTGTAGAACAAAACCAGTGATTATCTCATGGAAATGCCTATCATGGTTGTGGAGGCTGGCAAGTCCCAAATCTGTGGGTCAGCATCAGGCAGGAGGGTTATCTTGATTCATGGGGTTAGAGGAGCTGACTAACTCACAATCAGCAAGTCAGATGGCAGACTACAGGCTCACAGGGCTGCAGAAGATGGTGAGTCCCAGAACTGACAGTTCAGATGAGAGGCTGCTAGCTCAAATCCCAAGAACTGGAGGTCAGATGAAGATGAGCTAGATGCAAAGGAGAGCCTTGCCAGAACATCCATATAAATATTGCACGCAGACCACTCCCCCAAGGAAGCTCCCTTTACATTAGAGTAAGGGTGAGACTTGGGTCATTCCCTCTTGTAAGGCTGTGATTCATGAAACAACTCACACTAATCCTGATTCATTAACATATAGAGGTTAGGATTTACAACACATAAAATGGAGGGTAATTACATCAGATCACAAAATGGAGGATAATCACACAACACTGAAAATCATGGCCTGGCCAAGGTGACACATGACAATAACCATCATAGTCTACCCCTTGTCAACTTATCACCTATACCCATCTTCCTAACCATACAAATCTCTAAAGACAATTAAAATGTCATACTTTCCCTTATTGCTAGGAGTCGGGGCCGACTCAATGGCAAATAACAACAACTTTCCCCTAACATGATACAATATGCATATGTGCAACCAAAAATGCACTAGCCTGTTTACATCTTAGATTTCCTAAGAAAGCAAAGATATTGATAAATAAATATCAAATACACACATACATATACATATAATAAAACAAGGAAGAAATATTCATAACAATTACAGTCCTCATTTCTGCAACTGGTCACATAGTCATAACTAGTATTTAAAACTACCTTCTTTCACTACCAATTCTGTATTCCCTTTATCCTCAGCAAGCATGAGAGCTGGACATGGTTCTCTACCTGGTGGGTGACCCAAACCTTCATTCCTGAAGGGTCCGGACCATGAGTAGTTATGTCATAATTAGGTTGCTGTAGTTTTCCATTGACTTTAATCTCAGTGCATGGTAGTACTAAGAGACATTCTAAGGGATCTCCTGTATTCCAGACATACACTTCTTTATCTCCATTATGTCATATAAATCTGATTTCCCCTTGGTAATCAGCACAAATCATGCCAGCCAATGTAGTAACTCCTTTCTTTGCCTGTTGATCAAAAGGCATGAGGAGCTCAAAGTGGCCAGGTGGCATTCTTAACTTCCAGTTTAATGGAATAATTGTGTCTCCTGGTGGGAGCATTCCTCCCTTTGGAACTAATACCTCTAGACCCTGAGAGCATAGGGTCATGATGACAGAAAGCAAAAATTTAGTGATGGTGCCACTCCCATTTCCACCCCTTGGTTCCTGGACCTGTGAATCTTAGCTATGGGAGAAACAGCACCCTATATTGATGCTGGTTAGAGCATGTACAGCCTCCTGGAGAACACTGCCCCAATCCTGAAAATTATTGTCACTACCTGACATGAAAATTGTGTCTTTAGAAGGCCATTCCATCATGTTATCAAGCCAGCTGTTTCAGGATGATAGGAATATGGTAAGACCAGTAAGTTCCCTGAACATGGGCCTACTGCCACACTTCATTTGATTTGAAGTGATTCCTTTGATCTGAGGTGATGCTGTGTGGGATATCATGATGGTGGATAAGGCATTCTGAAAGTTCACAGATGGTAGTTTTGGCAGAAGTATTGTGTGCAGGAAAGGCAAATCCATATCCAGAGTAAGTATCTTAAGAACAATACACTGCCCTTTCCATGATGGAAGCAATCCAATATAATCAACCTGCAACAAAGTTGCAAGCTGACTGCCCAAGGAAATGGTGCCATACTGGGGACTCAACATTGGTCTCTGCTACTGTCAGATAATTTACTCAGTATCTGAGCCCATGCACAACCTCCATCCCTGCCACAATGGCCACTTTGTTCATGAGCCCATTGGGCAATGATAAGAGTTGTTGGGGAAAGAGGATGACTGCTTTCCACAGAACACATCATCTTATCTACTTGATTGTTAAAATTTTTATCTACTGGGGTCACCCTGTGGTGAGTATTCACATGAAGCACAAACATCATCACTTCTATGGCCCATTCAGAGAGATCTATACACATACCTCTTTCCCCATACCTCCTTGTGACCAAATTTCCAATTCTGTTCCTTCCAAGTCCCAGCCCATCCAGTCAAACCATTGGCTATAGCACATGAATCAATATACAATTACACATTTGGCCATTACTCCTTCCAAGCAAAGTGATATTCTGTCCATTGGGAGGATTTCTCTTCACCACTGTCCTTCATAGAGTTCCCAGAAAGGAACTATAGTAAATCAGGCACATGTTTTCTCTTCCACAGTCAGCTGATCATAAGGAACTCCCCATGAGGCCATAGGTGCAGACTGGTGGAGAGAGGGTTATGTGAAAGGAGTGGAAACCATGGTTATTTGGGCCACTTCCTCATGCAACATACTTGTGCCTTCAGGTCCTGCTTGAGCCTGATCTTGTATATACCACTTCCATTAATGATGGAGTGCTGCTGTAAATGTAGACTTTATGACTCTGTGGGTCAGACAACACCAAGTTCATGATGGGTAGCTCAAACTGCATGGTGACTTGGTGGCCCATGGTTAAGTGTTCAGTCTCTTCTAAAGGTCAATAACAAATCAAAAGTTGCTTCTCAAAAGGAGAGTAATTATCTACAGAGGATGACAGGACTCGATACTTTGCTACAAAATCCTAAGGATCTGTGCTGTGATTCACCAATAGGGGCGTGCCAAAGACTCAAAACGCCTCTCTAGATGCCACTGACACTTCAAGCACCATTAGATCAGCTAGATCATGTGGTCCAAGTTGCAGAGCAGCAGCACAGCACAGCTTGAACCCATTTCACAGCCTTCTCTTGTTCTGGGCCCTACTCAAAGCTAGCAACTTTTCAAGTCACTTGAAAAATAGGCCAGAGAAGCATACCAAAGTGACGGCTAAAATCCATCAAAATCCAAAGAGACCCACCAGGCAGTGACTCCTTTTCAGTTGTAGGAGATGCCAAATGTAATAACTTATTCTTCACTTAGATGGAACATCTTGATATGCTCCATACCACTGGGCTCCTAGAAATTTCACTGTGGTGGAAGGTTCCTAAATTTTTGTCATGTTAATTTCCTACTTTCTAGCAAATGACTTACCAATAAGTCTAAAGTCATTGATATTTCTTCCTTACTAGATCCAATCAGCATAATCTCATCAATGTGATGGACCAATATGATGTCTTGTGGAAGGGAAAGGTGATCAAAGTCCCTATGGACTAACTTATGACAGGGCTGGAGAATTGAAATACCTATGAGGTACAACTGTGGAGGTGTATTGTTGGCCATGCCAGCTGAAGGTAAACTGCTTCTAGTGTTCCTTCAAAACAGGTAGGAGAAAAAGGCATTGCCAGATCAATAGCTGTACAGCGGGTACCAGGAGATGTATTAGTTTTCTCAAGCAAGGGAACCACATCTGGAACAGCATCTGCAATTGGAGTCACTGCCTGGTGAAGTTTGTGATAATCCGCCATTAATCCTCAAGAACCAACTGTTTTTTGCACATGCCAAATAGGCAAGCTGAATGGAGGGTCCTTCAAGTCCTCAATGGTGGCAGCAATCTTTGTAATGCAACATTGTTTTTGCTTTGTGATTTTCCTAGATAGAGGCAGTTCTAATGGCTTCCACTTAGCTTTTCCTACTTGTTGTTGTTGTTATGTGCCGTCGAGTCAGCCCTGACTCATAGCGACCCCTCCTTGGGTTTCTGAGGCAGTATCACTACGGAAGTAGGATTGCCCAACCTTCCTTCCGAGGAGTGGCTGATGGGTTTGAACTGCCAGCCATCTGGTGAGCAGTCAAGTGCCTTAGCCACTATGCTACCAGAGCTCCCCTTTTTCCACATGCCAGGAATCCTATGTGGGGGGTTCTGCCACTTGGTGAGTATGTCTATTCCAATTATGCATTCTGGAACTGAGGAAATCACTATAGGGTGGGTTCAGGGACCCACTGAACTCATTGTCAGATGTACTTAAGCTAAGACTCCATTAAAAACCTGATCCCCATATGTCCCCACTCTGACTGGTGGGCCTACATTTTGGATCTCCTGGAGTTAGTGTTAGTTAAGAGCTAGTGTCCAGTAATTCCCCAAAAGTCTGCTTATTTCCTTTTCCCAATGAACAGTCACTCTCATAAAAAGCCATAGATACCTTTGAGGAAAGTTGGGAGTAAGATAAATGTTATAAATTTTTGGCAGTGCAGTGGGGCCCTTTCTCAAGGGGACCTAGCCTCCTCTTCATTCAAGGAGTTGTGGGCCTGTAAACAAGCTCAAATCTGGGAATTTATTGAGGGGCTATGACTTTCTGTTCTGGCAATTCAAGTTAGACTGCTGTTTACTTGACCTAGAATTCTTTCTCTTGAACAGATCAAGTAAACATTTAGTAGATTTCCCAACTATTTCATTCCTAGGGACACCATGACTAAGAAATCAGTGCTTTAAGTCCAAACAAGTGAGACTATTTTGATTACTGCTTTGACTTTGCTGTCCATTACAGTAACCACGCCCACCTTATCTTTGTTGATTAAGTGCCTTTAGCACCATGGGGCCCAATTAGCCATATTATTTGTTGTTGTTGTTGCTGTTTTGTACTGTTGAGTTGGACTTGACTCATAGCAACCCCTCCTTGGGTTTCCAAGGCAATATCCCTACTGAAGTAGATTGCCCAACCTTCTTTCCGAGAAGTGGCTGGTGAGTTTGAACTGCCAGCCTTCTGGTTAGCAGTCAAGTGCCTTAGGCACTATGCTACCAGAGCATGCAGCCCTATTATAGTTAGGTCTTAATTCAATTAGGGCAGTTCCCACAGTCAAATCTGACTTACATAAAAGCAACCACAGCAGTCTTTAAGGATGCTGAGGTCCCTTCACAAATTTGTTCCTCATTGTTGTGGTAAAAGGTGTTGTTCCTCTGGACACTCCATGGGTGGCTCTGTAGATCCAACCTTGTAAACCCACTCTAACATGCTGATTTCCCTAAGTCTTTGTATATCTTCTTCTACAGTATATTCAGGGAGGTCTGGCACCTCAACTTGATTTAGCGTAGGTGACTGCATAATCCATACTTCAGTGAATTAACCAAATAAACTATTAGATCCTTTTCTAACTTCATAAGCTGAAACACTCAATGAAGGGTCTGTGCTTAGTGGTCCATATCAATAAACTCACACCAACCCAACTTTATGTTCCTTGCACCGTTATCTCACACCCTTAACAGTCATTCCCACACACATTCCCCAGGTTTCTGTTTGTATATATTGAAAAATCAAGCAATTTTGTGAGAATGAGAAGTATAAGTAAGACCTATCAACCAGCTTCCTTCTCATCCTCACAAAATTTTAGAAAAGTATCCAATATGCAATCTCCTGGAGTCTTTTTTCCTCACAAATACTTCCTCTATTGGTGATTATATTTTGCTTATTTCTATTGCCACCTTGCCATGGATTAGCAGTGCCCTCTTTACTCCTAGAGGCAGAGTTATCAGTACCTTTAAGACTAGCCAGATTTGAGAATCAATTTCCTTACTATTTTGTTTCTCCAGAAGCACTCCCAGTACCAAATATTTTAGGCTGGATTCTCTAGAGAAGCAACACCAGTGGTTTACATCCAGGATATGGCTCATGTGGCTTGGAACTTGGCAATCTAAATCCATGGGTCAGGCATCAGACTAAAGGCTTCTCCTGACTTGAGTTGTTTCAGGGGCTGCAGAACCTACAATTGGCAGGTCAGATGATAGGCTATTGGCTCACCCTATGTGGAGGCTAGTAAACCCTAAAATTGGCAGATTAGATGGCAGGCTACTGGCTCACAGGGTGTAGAAGCTGGTGAATAACAGAGCTGTCAGGCCAAATGACAGGCTGTCAACTCAAGTCCCAAGAACTGGAAGACAGATGATGATGAGGCAGATGCAGGATTCAGCCAAGGGAGAGCCTTGTTAAAGCATCCATATATATATTAGATGTAGGCAACATCCCCAAGGAAGTTTCCTTTTCATCAGAGTAAGTGTGTGGTTTGAGTCACATTCTCTAGTAAGGCTGTGACTCCAGATACATTCCACAGTATTCCTGCCTCATTAACATATAGAGGTAGGGACTGCAACCCATAAAATGGAGGATAATTACATCAGATAACCAAATGGAGGACAACTGCACAATGCCGGGAATCATGGCCTTGCCAAATTGATAGAAAACATTAACATAACAGATGAGTACCAGGTAATCCCAGTTTTCTTCTATAACTTGAACTTGATTGGCTTCATAAAGCTCTAGCATAGGGATTGACCCAGGACCAAGCAGTTGACTCTGATGACTTTGGTTGTGTCCTATAAAACAAATAGCTGCTACTGCCCACATGTCTGCACTAGTGGTACTAAGATTCAGAGAAAAGCTTTGATCTTGACGTACTTGGCCATGTACTATGGTGGCCTGTGTTTTGCTATGATGATGGAAACTATGCCACTAGTATTTCAAATACCAGCAAGGTCACCCATGGCAGACAGGTTTCAGTAGAGTTTCCAGACTAAGACACTCTATGAAGAAAAGGCTGGCAATCTAATTCCAAATACTAGCCAATGAAAACCCTATGGATCAAAATGGAGTACATCTGATTCAATGCTAGATGATGAGCCCCTAGGTTGGAAGGCATTGCACAATAGCCACAGCAATGGACTCAAACATACCAATGATCATGAAGATGACTCAGGACTGGACAACTTTCTGTTATACATAAGAATACCATGAGTCAGCACCAACTCAATGGCAACTAATGATGTTGTTGTTGTTGTTATGTGCCGTCGAGTCAGACCTGACTCATAGCGACCCCTCCTTGGGTTTCCGAGGCAGTATCACTATGGAAGTAGATTGCCCAACCTTCCTTCCGAGGAGTGGCTGGTGGGTTTGAACCACTAGCCTTCTGGCTAGCAGTCAAGTGCCTTAGGCATATGCTACCAGAGCTCCCTAATGATAGCAATCTCATATCTGGTGGCCAGTTTATTAAAATTAGAGCCCTCTCCTATAATTACTTCCAATTATAAAGTTAACACATACTTGTGAGTAATTGTTGGTAAATATGAAAAATCAAGGGGAAAAACAAACAACAAAGCTCTTTTTCTTTTCACTTAAAATTATAGCATAAGCATTTTCACTTTATTATAAATGGCTCATAAACATCCATTATATGAATGTATCATGATTCACTTAGTTTCCCCCTGTTAGGCATTTAGATTTTTCTTGGTTTTTCAGTATTTATAAATAATAATGTTATGAACTTGTGTGTGTGTGTGCGTGCATGCACACACAAATCCTTATTCACACTTTAATCCTTTAGACTAGGTTTCTAGTACTGAAATTGCTGGCTCAAAGCTACAAACACAACAGTATATTTTAAACTCCAGAAATTCATAGCATGCTTTCCCCTTTTCTTTTGAATTCTATATCTTTCCTGCTCCCTGAAGGGTACATGGCTTTCATGATGAAGTCCCAGCTTCCTGAAGTAGCCCACAGGGCTCTCTATAACTGGTCACTCCCCATCACCCAGTCCCGCCACCGTTCTTGCCTGATTCGTCAATCCAGATATACCAAACTCCTCAGAATTCCCTGAATACATTCAACTGTTTAATACCACAGATGCTGTTTTCCCATATATAATTCCTTTTTCCCAATCTTTGTCTAAACAACTCCTATTCTTCCTTTAAAACTCATCTCAGGGCTTTGCTTCCCCAGGAAGCCTTACCTGACCCCAAATCCAGTTCAGATGACCCTGCTTTTTTCCATGACATACAGCAGAGCCCTTCTCTGGGTTGCCATTAGTGATTGACTTCATCTGGGGCTCTGGACTAAATATCTACAAACTTTCTATGGCTAAGAAATCCTTTATTCTAACACATTCCTTATATTACTAATAGCAAACTTTTATTTTTTGAATGTATGCTGTGCTTGGTACAGTGTCTTAAGTAAGTCACATATATCACTTCCTTTGATCCCTACAACAATCTCTTACAAATGAGGAAACTGAAGCTTAGAAGGGTTAAGTGTCCTGTTGCTTAAGGAAGGTAGCACATCTATAGATTGTTGAATTGTGATTTAAAGCCAGAACTGAACCTGAGCTCTTAACCACAAAATTATAGAGCTCTGGATAAAATGGAGAGAAGCCCCATGTGAGGGGTTCCTCAAACCCTGCAATTTTTCTGAACACAATTTGAAAATTATTCTAGATCATCAGCAGACCATTTCTTGTTTGCCTTTGTATTCTGGTGTACAATGCATGGGTTCAGGAAACATTCCTTGAAAGGATGAATGAGTTATTTCTTCCTTTGCAGGTTTATAGGGAGTTATTCTTTTATCTAAACCCTTTTTTGGCTTTGAAATGAAAGCAATATTAAGTCCAGAATGACCTTGGTGTGGGACAGCCTCAAGGCTCATTGGCCAGAAGGTCAGACTGAAGGTCAGACTGTGCCCAGGCTGAAAAGACTTCTCATAGTCAGACACCTGGGATGAGCACAGGGGTTGGGAGGTGGGCACTAGTACTTGGGGGGGGGGCAATTTCTTGATGGAAGGTCAAACAGTTCAGTTCTTGCTGGAAGCAGTGATTAGTCTGGTCCTTTTCATCAAAATTCAGCTCTCTCCACCAGAGTAAATAATGGACTAATTAGGCATCTGGCTTACTTGATTTCCCATGGCTAAGGCCAATTTCTGAACTGCAATATGCTATTTGATGTACCAGCATGAATTCATCCTGGGCTCCAGAGCTTCCCGACAGCAACAACCAAAAATAACTCACAGAAAAGTTCTATGGATGTTGAGCACAAATCACCCCAAAAAGGTAACCTGCATTCTGTTATAGGCCTGCTCAGCTGAATCCCTAATGGAGTAATAGGCTGTCTGCAGACCCTAACCTGCTCAGGCAGGGCCATGGGAAGGGAGGAGTATGCTAGAGGGATAAGAAATGGATTGTTGTTGTTGTTGTTATGTGCCATCGAGTCGGACCTGACTCATAGCGACCCCTCCTTGGGTTTCCGAGGCAGTATCACTA
>NW_006921756.1:5715082-5731890 GCF_000298275.1 Orycteropus afer afer
CTCCCATATAGGGTATGTTAATTGGAAAAGTTCCTTGAAGAGATAGCCTGGGGGTAAAATATAAAGGAAGGAAAACTAGAGTGGTGGGGTAAGTTGAAAAAGGTTATTCCAGGGTGTCAGGCTGCCCAGAGACACTCCTTTTTAAATCACTGTGGTCTAAATAATTGGGTGACTATGGGATACGGAGGGAGCTCTGGTAGCAGAGTGCCTAAGGCATTTGACTGCTAACCAGAAGCCTGGTGGTTCAAACCCACCAGCCACTCCTCGGAAGGAAGGTCAGGCAATCTACATCCATAGTGACACTGCCTTGGAAACCCATTCATCCTTTCAAGGAATGTTTCCTGAACCCATGCATTGTACACCAGAATACAAAGGCAAACAAGAAATGCTCTGCTGATGATCTAGAATAGTTTTCAAATTGTGTTCAAATTGTGTGGGGTTGCTATGAGTCAGGTCTGACTCAACGGCACATAACAACCACAACAACATGGGATAGGGAAACTGGGGAAGCAACTTGCTCTAAGACACTTATGATAGCAGAGAGGGGGTGAAGAGAAAATTTTTAGAAGTTGTGGGTTTGTGATGGAAATCCTACCTAGCTGGAGTCAAACATCTCAGAATTTCAAATCTGTAAGCTTGAGAAAAGGTTCCATGCGTGGGAGCTGTTTGTGACAGGTGAGCAGCAGGGGCAGAAAATGAAAGAAAGAAGATGAGTCGATGGAAATGCAATACAATGTGAGAGATGGGGGCGGTTTGAAAGTTGAGAGCTTTCTCTATGTCTAAATGCTGTCTTGCTGGGAAACAATGGGTCACAGGAGGTAGCTGCCACGATTTCTCCAAACACTCATCAAATGCCTACTAAAGGTTGGATTCTGTCAGGTGATGAAGATACAAGATACACCACACACATCCTGCCCTTGAGAAGCTCATATGCTAAAGGAGGCAGAGAAGAAAACTATCACTGAAATACAGCATGAGGTGTGCCTTAAGCGTGGGGTGTACCCAGCTCTGTAAGATGCCTGTTGGATTCCAAACAAGTATCCTTCTGAAGAAAATATATTTTAGTTGATCAACTGCTCAAGAAGTTCTCACCAAACTACTATGGAGCACCTTGCTCTGCTCAGGGCAGCAGGAAAGTGAAGATCCTTTGCATTGAAGGAGTTTGCCAGTTAGCTGCAAAAAACGGAATCTACAACCAGAGGATATGGTACTACAGTATCAAGCACATGGAATAGACACTATAATTTTTTTTATGGAAGAAATCATTAAAATGAAAGAAGCAAAGTCTATTAATAGTTATAGAAGAACAAAGAAATGAGAGCTCACTGCAACAGTGGTTAGAGAAAGGCCATCTTTGGGCCTGGAAGTGGGTTCTGAAGAATAAGTAGGAGTCTGAGAATGATTTAGTATGTCTTTTAGCTTAGAATACTTTTTTCTTCTCTTTCACTACTCAGCAAATTCATATCCACTCTTCCAAATCCTGTTCATCTGTTATTTCCAGCACTTAATGAGTGGATTTCTTCTTTCCTCTCTGCCTCTCCATCTTCTCTTCCAATACAAGTTCAGTGAGGGTCTATGCCCTGTGTTGTGTAATGATATAGAAGTGATTAAGGTGAAGCCCATGCCCTCAATGGTATTACAGGCTGTGGTGAGGTATGGGAGGTGACAATGTGGGGGACAGTGGGATAAGTGCTATAAGGGCCAAATGCACAAAACAATCATAGCTCTATTTCTCATATGCCAACTACTGAAAGTCATTTAACACATACAGTCCCTTTTTTGTGTGGCACAAAAGTTTCAGTAAGTAGTGGTCTGCATCTAACTGAAAGCTGATGGTTTGAATCTACCCAGAGGTACCTCAGAAGAAAGGCCTGGTGAACTGCCCCAAATGATCATGTTGTTGTTGTTGTTGTTATGTACCATCAAGTCGGACCCAACTCATAGTAACCCCTCCTTGGTTTCTGAGGTGGTATCACTACAGGAGTAGATTGCCCAATCAATATGATCATAGCTATTGAAAACTTCATGGAACACAGTTCTACTCTGAAACATAGGGGGGTTGCCATGAGTCATAACTGACTCTACAGCAACTGTTATTTATTTATTTTTTTAATATACATATTGCCTAGTTCTGTGAGAAATCCCATGGGGTAAACACTGTTGTTCCCATTTGACAGGTAAGGAATACAGAGGGTTTAATTGATCTGGCTCAAGGGAGCTTTCTACAAGCTTTGTTTATCCCCATGTAGTTGAAACAGTTTCTATTCAGTTGGTGAAAGGTACCCAGAGTCTTTCAGGATGAAAAGATGTTAGAGAAACTTAAGGAAGCGACCAACTCGACAGGAATATTGCCCTGAAACAAGAGACCCATTTCTCCATTCTGCTTTCTGCCAGAGTCAAAGTTATAATCTAGAGAATCAGAAAAATCATGTCTTTTATCACAGGTTGGAAAAGTTGCCCTTTAGAAAAATAATGATTTCTTCTAAGATGTCTTAAAGTTTCATAAACCATCTCAAACTGTTGTAGGAAAAACCATAAAAATTTCATGAACCCAAAGCACCCTATGTTCTCAGAGCCCCCTGTACAATATTACATTTACTTCAAGTCTTTATCCCCATATTGAATCTTTTCCCCCAGGGGCTATTTACTGATTTCCTGGACCATGTTGGTAGGAGTGGAAAAATATTTGAGTACACCTAAGTGTGTGATCTGTAATTGTGTTGGGAGTACATTTATCTATCCCTCATGAAACCTCCAGCAGCTGGTTGCTGTCTCTTCATATTTCAACAGAAGATGCTTCTCCACTGGCAACAATTCTGCCTCACCTTTACAAAACACTTTACTCACATACATGAGATCTCTACAACTTGTGAGGTAGGCAAACAACCAAAAAAAAAACGAACTCACTGTCATTGAGTTATTTCTGACTCATAGTGACCCCCATTGTGTTTCCAGGGCTGTAAATCTTTACGGAGGTAGATTGCCCATTCCTCCTTCCACGGAGTAGCTTGTGGGTTTGAACCACTGACCTTCCAGTTAGCAGTCAAGTGTCTTATCCACTACACCCACAGAGCTCCCTGTGAGGTAGGCAAGTCAGGGATTATTCTTCCTCTTTAACAGATGTGCACACTGAAATTTAAGAAACTAGTATTTATGGAGTATTTGCTATGGGCTAAGCACCTCTGCAGATATTCAATCTAGGTTGTCCTTCCCTAGCAGCAGCCAGGGCTTTTGTACCTTGTCAAGGAAATTCTGACCATCTGTGGATCATGCATTATAACCAACAGACAATCCAGACTGCTGGAGTCAGAAAGGTCCTTTGGTGATTATCCTTCAACTCCTATAATGTATATACAAGTGGAGGAGATTAGAAGCTTAGAGAAGAGATGAGACTTCCCAAAGAGCACCAAGCAAACCATAGTGGGGCCACTCATACAAACAACAGTTGGAAGATGCAGTTTTGACTGAATGGTGAAGGTGTGCTTGGCTATACATTTATATATCTATCCTTTGTGTGATTATGTGTAACTATATACTTATCTGTGTCTGTTTTTTATTTACCATGTTTATATTTTCATATATATGTATATTTCTTTTTTATGGATGTGAATGTAAGCATTTTCTACTTTTTTCTATGTTGGTTTTGTGTGTGTGTTTTCTGTGTCAGTGTGAATGAGTGCTGGTTCTGTGTGTGTTATTTGACCATGTCACCCACTGCTCTGTTTGTCAAGGAAGTGTTATAATTTATTTATTTATTTGACAGAAAGAGAGCAGCTTATCTTGAGGACTACAGGAGGCAAGGAAGATGGAAGAAGGAAAAAAAAAAAAAAAAACACTCAACCCTGTGTTGCTCTATTTTAAAAGCTGCTCTGTGTTGTTATGGCAGCTAATTTTCCTTAAATGATTTAAGGAAATGGATCTGTCTAAAAGAGCTGCAGCCAAGTTGTTATAGCAACACAGGCAGCAGCTGAGAAGGCCTTTCTCTTCCACAAAAAGGGAAAACAAATCTCTCACAACAATCTCTCTTGGACACTGAGGGACTCAGGGCAAAGGAGAGTGCAAGAGGAGACTCATTCCCCTCCCCCAGTCAGATCCTGTGGCTTCATCTTAGCAACAGCCCTTGCCACTCTTGAGCTCAGACCTCATCATCCTTCACCTGGACTCTTGCAATAAGTGCCCGCCCTCTCTTCTTCCTACTAGTCTCACCTCCTTTAATCCACCCTCTCCTTTGCAGCCTGAGTAATTTTCTAAGCATATATTCTTTATTCAGATGCTCACTCATCATTCAATATAATATTCTCTATGGTGCCATGTTCTGTGTTAGGTGCTTGAGGTACAGAAATGAATAGGGCATGTCCTTGAATAGCAAGCCAAGGAACATTTATTCCATAAGTAATGGGAATCACTGAAAGATTTTTAAAAAAGTACAGAGACTTAATTGGATTTAAATTTGAGAATGACTCTAGTTTTCTAGGTTGGGGGGCTGAATGGATGAAATACTATTCGCTGGTCTCTCTCTCCCTGGCTCAAACATTCCCTGGCTACAGACATTCAGAAGAGGAAGTGGAATGAGGGATATCATTGCTGAAGTCAAATGGATCGTGGCTGAAAGCAAAAAATACCAGAAGGATGTTTACCTGTGTTTAATTGAGTATGCAAAGGCATCTGACTGTGTGGATCATAATAAATTATGGATAACATTGTGAAGAATGAGAATTCCAGAACACCTGATTATGCACATGAGGAATCTGTACATAGACCAAGAGGCTATCATTTGAACAGAACAGAATAAGGGCATACTATATGGTTTAAAATCTGGAAGGGTGTTTTTCAGGATTGTATCCTTTCACTATATTTATTCAATCTCTATGCTGAACAATAATCTGAGAAGCTAGACTATACAAAGAAAAACTTGGAATCAGGATTAGGGGAAGACTCATTAACAACTTGTGATATGCAGATGGCACAACCTTGTTTGCTGAAAGTGAAGATAACTTCAAGCAGTTATTGATGAAGACAAAAGACTAGAATCTTTAGTATGGATTACACCTCAACATAAAGAAAACAAAAATTTTTATAACTGGACTAATAAGCAACATCACAATAAATGGAGAAAACTGAAGTTGTAAAAGATTTCATTTTACCTGGATCCACAACAAACACCCATGAAAGCAGTAGTCAAGCAATCAGACATTGTATTGCACTGTGGAAATCTGCTCTAAAGTGTGAAAGAACAAAGATATCACTTTGAAGACTAAGGTGTGTTTAATTCAAGCCATGGTATTTTCAGGCACCTTATATCCATGGGAAAGCTGGACTATGAATATGGAATACTGAAAAAGAACTGATGCCATTGAATTGTGGTGTTAGCAAAAAATCCTGAAAATAACATGGACTGCCAAAAGAACAAATAAAACTGTCCTCAGAGAAGTAGCCAGAATTTTCCTTAGAAGCAAGAATGGTCTCACCTACTGCAGTCCTGTGGTCAGAAGGGATTAGTCCCTGGAGAAGTATATTATGTTTGATAAAGCAGATGGTCAATGAAAAGAGAAAGACCCTCAACAAGATGGATGGATATGGGGGCTTCAAGGATAAGCTCAAGCCTATCAACGATTGTGAGGATGGTGCAGGACAGAGCACAGTTTCATGTTGTTGGACACAGTATTGCTATGAGTTGGAGCTGACTCGATGGCATCTAACAACAATAACAATCACTGACTACACTGAGTCTCAAGATTGAGAAAGGGGTTTGTGGTATAATATTCCTGACAAGCAATATTTTATTCTATTCTCTTCATTTTTTAAAATATAATCATGATACTCAATTCAATTAAGAATGATTTTTATTAAAATACAACTCAAAACTTTGATCTTAATAGAAAGAAGAATTGGTTCATAGGAAGAAACTAAATTCATTGGTCCAGTATTCAAACCCCTCCATGAGTTCTTTACATCTGCCCCTCAGCCAGTCTTCTCATGTCTCCTTGTCATAAATCCTATACACCAATTCCAGCAGCTGAAGTCTCCCACTTCCATTCTATTGCTAGGTATGGAATGCCATCTCTACTTTCCCTATAGCCTCCCTTCTCCCAAATCATAGTCAACTGATGAAGTATTATCCATTTGAAAAATCTGGTTTAAATGAAAATTCCTCAATAAAGCCCCCTTGCCACCCCCATCTGAGTTGGATTAATTTCTCCAGCTTTATGTTTCCAATGCACTCCATTTATTCCTCTGTGATAGCACACATTCCTGGCTGCCTTGAACTAAAATTGTTCATATGGATCTGGCCTTGCCATCAGATTGCAAGTTCTTTCTGAGCTAGGACTCTGCCATATCCATCTCTGTAACCCCAGAGGTTATCCCAGGGTCTTGCATATGGTAGTGCTGAGATGAATGTGTTACATTCAATTAATTGAGCATTTTAAAGCGAAACCTGCTTTTTATTTAGCTTCACCAAACAGTTTGCTGGGTGAGCTTCACAGGTTTGACACTAGTAGAGTTGCAGATGAATGGTTTGAGGAAGCCCATCCATGAATGGACTTAACTTTGAAGATCTCAACTGGATGTAGATGTGAGAAGAGTGCCCTGTATATGGGTTTGATTCTGGTTGTATAGCCAACTCTCTGATATAAAGTTACTGTCATACTCTATGGTGTATATATCAGGATAAAGTCAAATTCCTGTGGGTATTTCTTATCTGAAAAGTGATGTCATTTCAGGTACCATTTACCTAGGGCAGAATAGAGCTCTTAGAATAAAACAGAGTGGAAAAGAGAGATCTTGATGTAGAGCACAGTTGGAATCATGTTCCCTGATCTTAACCACCACTAAAGGTATCAAAACGTCTAAGAGAAACTCCTGCATAGTCAGAACAAGTTATGAACAGGAAAGGCAAAGGATCTGGGGGGGCTGGGCCAGCTGTTGGTAGCTGGAAAGAGTTAATTTCAATAGTGAGTAAAATGAAGTGGATACTGAGTCTGGGGTGTAGCAAGTTAATGAAGACAATCAGAAACCTGTGTTGAGGTAGTGAGAGTAGGTGATGCCATCTCAGGTTCTATCTGTGGGAGTTTAGGAAAATCTTCGTAGGTTGCAGGAGAATCCAGGAGAGTGTTTGGGTCCAGAGACCAAAGCCTTAATTAAAGAAAAGCACAGTGATGTTGGCAGAGAAATAAGGGTACACCCTAGTGGGGAGGGGGAGCTCTGGTAGTGGAGTGCCTAAGGCATCTGACTGCTACCAGAAGGCTGGCAGTTCAAACCCACCAGCCACTCTTCAGAAGGAAGACTGGGTAATCTACTTTCATGGAGATACTGCTTCGGAAACCCAAGGAGGGGTCGCTATGAGTTGGATCCGACTTCACGGCAGTGAGTTTTTTTTTTTTTTTTTTCTAGTGGGGAGGTGAGATTGGGAATGAGGTCATTGGTTTCTCTGCTCTGCTCATCAGACAAATCTCCTAAAACTTGTGAGTTTGCATCATCCAGTCAGTCAACATTGATACAATATCTATGGTGAGTACCTGCTCAGAATCAGGGGACCTGGGACCCTGAGATGAATCAGCCTCACTCTGCCCCAGAAGACTTTTGATCATAACTCATAAACAGGGCCATGCTCTCCATGGGGAGCTATCACAGGAGTGGGACATGAAATACTTTGTGATATCTGAGATCCAGTGTAGTCCTCTGGGTTAAACACACCTTTGTCAAGGTCATCATATAATATCCTATGTCTCTGAGAGGGGTTAAGGGTTTAGTGAACACAAGGCTAGGAAAGCAGGCTTCGAAGTAAGCATTTTCCCTAACACACAGACAGCAGGCTCTTGTTACTAGGTTGTAAGGACACAGAAGGACTTGTTCCAGGAGACTTACAATGCATGTCAAACATCACTCCTGCTCAACTTCAAACTGAACATGTCTAAATCTGGCTGCATCCCCTTGTCGCCACACAAGCCGTTCCTTCTGGGTTCTCAGGGCTCTCAGGGAGGACAACACCATCCACTGTCTAAGGTAAAATCTTGGGTATCCTTCAAGACTCCTCACTCTCCAATCATCCATGGTCACTAAATCCATCATGTGTCCCTCCTCTTAATATCTCCAGGGTTCTCCTCCTTCTTTGCAATCCCACAGCAACAGGCTTTAATGGTTTTTCATCCTCTCTTCTGGCATCCTTCAAATTCATCCTCCTAACAGGCACTAGAGGAATCTTTTTGGAATTCAGACCCAATCCTATGACTCACTTGCTTAAAATCCTTCGGTGGCTTCCCATTCCCATTAGAATAAAGTCCAAATTGTTTCATGCCTCCTAACTACCCTTTGCCCCTCTATCTGCTCTGAGTACCAACCACATTGAATGGCTTGCAGTCCCCTAAGTATGCCTCCCTCTGGAAACAGACACACACACATAGTTTCCTCTGCTGGAAATCCCTCCCTACCCTGGGCCCCTTTGTGAATCAGCTCAAGTGTTGCTGTCTAGGTTGGGTGTCTTCTATGGGTCCCCACACCTCTGAGCCTCCCTCCACAGATGCACCTAGAACATTTGTCTAAAAATGTGTCTCCACCAGGCTGTGAGCTCCTAAGAGGTGGGCACCTACTCTATGTTTGTATTTCCAGTGCACATAGAAGGAGTTTAGTGAGGAAGACACTCAGGTCATGATAGGTCTTCTGATTCTCTGCTTGTAGATTCTGTGGGCAGAAGGCCACCAGGATGGAGGGAGTGAGGTTGTGAGCATTTGGAAACCAGTCCAGAAACTTCACTGGAAGTTCAGACGACTAGGAGTTGACTGATTATAATTATGTAGGTGACCATGAAGATCAAGAGTAGAAACACATTCGAAGCTATTTGAGTAGATACCTGCAGGCATTGCAGTGTTTGTATCTGGACACAGTGACACCTGAAGTTAATGCTGAATCAGGTCCAAATAATGCTTGTAGGGATTCTGCTACCTACCAGGTACTCGATGGCAAATAACAACAACAACAACAACAACCAGGTACTATGCTAGGTGCTTTCACACAGCTTATAGTAAAGAGTAAAAAAATAAAAATAAAGAGACCATATAATTTACCATTCAAACCAGAATGCTTTTAAGTGGCAGTATCAGTGAATATTCCAGGAACATGTATGAATCACAACTGCTCCAGGCAAACTGAGAATTCACCACCCTACCTTTAATTCCCACATTTTCCTTTATTTGTTTTGTATCCTCTAATGCTGTATATGGGAGCTCTGGTAGTGTAGTGCGTAAGGCACTTGGCTGCTAACCAGAAGGCTGGTGGTTCAAACCCACCAGCTACTCCTCGGAAGGAAGATGGGATAATCTACTTTTGTAGTAATACTGTCTCGGAAACCCAAGGAGGGGTCACTATGAGTCGAGTCCAACTCGACGGCACATAACAACAACAACAATAACAATACTGTATATAAAATTCTATACATGTCTCAGTATTTTGTTGTTTAATATTTATTTCCCCAGTAGATTGCAAGGGCTAGAGTTTTGTTCACTATTCGAATCCCAGTGTCTAGTGTGTAGAAGCAACCCACTAAATATTTTTATTGGGAAAGGAGCATGGGAAGGAAGAAGAGAGGGAGACAAGAGAGAAAGCTGAGATCCTATTCCAGTTCAGCTTGAGTCCTATATTAGTGTTCTTCGTCCTTGCCTGTGGCATAAAGAGGTGGACTTTCAGGAAGAAAATGACTGACACAACAAATGCAGCATCCAACCAGCTGATGTTCAAACTATTCACGGGCACGAATATTTTTCCTACTACCTCTCCAACTCAGTCTTGCCTGATTTATGCTTTGTAAAATGGCTGAGTGCCCAGTTGTTTGTAAGCAAGTCAATAATTTCTAATTGATGATATCAATGACTGGCTGAGAATCATTCCTCTTTAACAACCTCGATCTCTTTCCCTTCTTTTCTTCCCCATCCTCCCACCCCCTATCTCTATCCTTGAATATTTCATCTAAAACATTACTTTGTTAAATGGCTTCCACTTCATCACTCCTCCCAGCCCAGTGTTAGTTCTTTCATCATGGCTCTTCATTCTTTCCACAAATAGCTGTTGTGAATCTATAAACCATACTACTGTTGGCATAATAGCAGGAGTGAATCATCCAATAAGCAAGGTAAGCATAAGGTTACTTGTGCTTACTTATTAATCTATAGTGAGCAATTTCACATGAGTTTGACATCTTTGATGCTAGGATTTCATTTTACTTGGATCTATAATCAAAACTCAAGGAAATAGCAGTGAAGAAATCAAACGATGTATTGCATTGGGCAAATCTGCTGCAAAAGACTTCCTAAACAGTGTTAAAAAGCAAAGATGTCACTTTAAGGATTAAGGTGCACCTGACCCAAGCCATGGTATTTTCAATCACCTCATGCATAGGAAAGTTAGACAATGAATAAGAGAGACTGAAGAGGAATAGATGTCTTTGAGTTATGGTGCTGACAAAGAATATTGAATATACCATGGACTGCCAGAGGAATGAACAAATCTATCTTGGAAGAAGTACATTCAGAGTGCTTCTTAGAAGTGAAGATGGTGAGACTTGGTCTCACATACTTTGGACATGTTATCAGGGGAGATCAGTCCCTTGAGAAAGCATCATTCTTGGTAAAGTAGAGGGTCAAGCAAAAAAGATGAAGACTCTCAAGGAAATGGATTGACAGAGTGGCTGAAATATTCAGCTCAAACATAGCAATGATAGTGAATGATGCAGGACTCAGCAGTGTTCTGTTCTGTGGTACACAGAGTTGCTTTGAGTCTAAACCAGCTTAATGGCACCTAATAACAAACTACAAAAGCCCTGACACAGAGGTGGTTGCTAAAATAAATAAATAAATAAATAAATAAATAAATAAAAGACCTTAGGAAACAAAATCTACATGGGAGGGTCAAGATAATAGTTGAGTTTCATAACTAAGATAACTATATTCCAAAGATTTGCTTTATGTTAATCCTTGCTGTAACATATGCATTTGATTTTAAGTACAAGTTTTTGTCTGAGCAGTATATATTTTCTTCTTTAATTCAATATATTTTTTATTGGCATCTTCCAAAAGAATAAGCATAACAAGTTACATTGTACATTGGTACATCTCTGAAGTACCCCAATGATGGAAACTTTCCTATC
Source organism: Orycteropus afer afer (assembly GCF_000298275.1). Taxonomy (NCBI): domain Eukaryota; kingdom Metazoa; phylum Chordata; class Mammalia; order Tubulidentata; family Orycteropodidae; genus Orycteropus; species Orycteropus afer. Next base: position 5,726,220 of record NW_006921756.1, read on the forward strand.
TCAGCAACTACCATCTATCACCTGTTTGTTGTCAAGGGGTCATAAAATCACAGTCATCAAAGTCAGAAGGGACTCAAATATAGTCTCTCCAGAATGTCTTCCATACAATAGAGTCTCCTCTATGCACCATTTGTGACAGAGTGTCAGTTAGCTTTAGCTTGAACCTTTTTACTAAGGTCAAGCTCACAACTCACATACCCACACCATCCTCAGGCAGCTCTAATACCTTTAATTGTTTAAAAGTTCTATTTCTCTATAGGTCCTGCCTCTTCCATTGTCCCCTACCAGACAGAAAGGTCTGTCCTGCTTTCTCTCTCTATCTGATAACTCTTCAGAAATAGAATGATTGTTGTCTCTTTCTCTTTTCTAAACTATTAAACCCAATGTCTTCTCCTATTTCCTATAGATAAATCAAGTTCCTCTAAGGAAACTTGATATCATACAGCTCACTGCCCCCCCCCCACATACATACTTCAGCTATATAGTTCTAACAATTCTTGCCTCATGTGATATTCTTGACTTGCATAGAGACAACCAATCACAGTGTTTCCCAGAGATTTCAGAACTGGAAAATAAGAATAAATCATTCTTTATTTGTAGAAGTCACTGGGTGTGACACTTGGCAGTCATGTTCCTTACATGTGGAAGAGGCCAGTCTATGACCTTCAATTACACAACATAACCTGGTATTCTTCCAGTAAGTTCTCCATTTTGTTTGAAATAGTTCATATATATATATATATATTTGCTTGTAACCTAAAAGCCCTGACAAATATGAATATGCTCCAGTATATTTTCCTTTGTTTCACAGGACCTCCACAACTGAACTCAATATTTATGAAGATGACGATGTATCTCATCATCTCATAAATATTGGGCATTGGGCAATATTTGCATTGGGCAAATCTGCTGCAAAAGACCTTTTTCAAGTGATGAAGAGCAAACATGTCTCCTTGAAGACTAAGGTGCACCTAACTCAAGCTATGGTATTTTCAATTGCCTCTCATGCATGTGAGAATTGAACAATGAATAAGGAAGACCAAAGAACAGTTGATGCTTTTGAGTTGTGGTGTTGAAGAAGAATGCTAAGAGTACCATGGTCTGCTAAAAGGACTAACAAATCTGTCCTGGAAGAAGTGCAGCAGGATTGCTCCTTGGAAGTGAGAATGGCCAGACTTCATCTCAACTACTTTGGTCATATTGTCAGAAGGAACGATTACCTGGAGAAGGATATCATGCTTGGTAAAGTGGAGGGTCAACGAAGAAGGGGAAGGCTCTCAAAGAGATGGATTGACACAGTGGCTGCAATGATGGGCTTAGGTACAGCAAGGAGAGTGAGGCTGGCACAAGACCAGGCAGGGTTTTGTCCTGCTGTGCATAGGGTCACTATGAGTCAGAGATTTCTTGACAGCACCTAACAACAACAGCAGCAACAGACAACCCAGACTAAGACATCAACACAATCCGATGGCTTCCCTGTCCTTGAGCAAGCCATAAGACCAGCAGCTTCTGAAGGTGTTCAGTTACTCACCGGGTCATTGTACATCTGGATGATGAGCTGTTTCACCCCATGCAGTGTAGGGTGTGCCCATGGAGAGGGATCCAGCCAGTGACGGTTCAGGTCAAATCCCATCAGAGAGCACCTAGGCAGCATCCAAAGTAGGAGTCAGTACAGATGGCACAAGCCAAGTTTCTCACTTGTCCAAATATGGTTAGGTGTAAGAGTAGTAATTTTGTCACTTACTTAGCATATATTGTTTGCCAGAGATGGTTCCAAGCAGTTTACATGTATTAATTCATTTAGTGCTTTAAACAACCATGTGAGGTAATTACTATTATAATTTCCATTATATAGATGAAGAAATTGAGTCACTGAAAGGTTTAAAAATATTTCTTTGGAGCAATCTCACTTCAGAGGCTATGATCGAGACCCACAGGCACATGTACTACTCCTACACAGTGTAGTAGAAAGAAATGCTCAAGGCAAAACCCTTGGTGTCCCCCTTATTCCTCTTTGCCTCACTTGTAAAGCTAATCTACTGTCCAGAATCCAATCCCTTTTTATCACTAGTCCTTGCACTGGTACCAACATCCAAAATACTGTAGTAATCTCCCACCTGATCTTCTTGCTTCCAGTGTTGTCTTCTCACCCCAAATCCCATGCCCCATTCTCTACAACAGCAAGAATGATCTTCAAACATAAGGCAGATCCTATCCCTCCTCTGTTCAAATGGTTCTCTGTTATACACACAGGAAAAGCTGAAGTTCTTACAACAGGCTACAAGGACCCACATGGCCCAGCCGTGTTCATTTCTCTGACCTCAGCTCCTAACATACTCTTTCTTGCTTATTCTGTGCCAGATACTAGCTCCCTCTCTGTTCCCCTCAATCACCAGGTGTTTACTCCCTCCTGCCTTGTGCACAAGCTGTTCCCTCTGACTGCAGTTCAGGCTGCTTAGACATTAGTCATGGTGTCACCTCTATTCTTGAAAAAGTTATTTAAAACCACTCTGTGCTTCAGTTTCCACATATGTAAAATGGGAGTAGTAATTTCCACCTGGGGGACTCTCCTTCCTCCAGATATCTAAGTGATTCCTTCTCTCACTTATTTCAAGTCTTTGCTCAAATGTGACCTGTTCAGTGAAGCCTACACTGACCAACTTCCCTAAGCTTAACTCTTCCTCACCAAAACCAAACCAAACCCATAGCTATGGAGTTGGATCCAACTCAAAGCTACTCCTCCTTGGGTTTCCAAGGTGGTATCACTACAGAAGTAGATTGCCCAACCTTCTTTCTGAGGAGTGGCTGGTGGGTTTGAATCACCAGCCTTCTGGTTAGCAGTCAAATGCCTTAGGCACTAGGGTTAAAAGCATTTGTGACCTCTGGTTCTCCTCCTCTCCTTATTTCTCCAGATAATGAACACAGCTCTGCTTGTATTTGGGAAGGGATGCCTCACCCAGGGCTCTGTTCCCATGTCTCTACCTCCTTGGCCTTCACACACTGTAGGTTGTCAGGCCAGCCCAGGCTGAGGTACAACTTCCAGAAACACTGTGTTTGCTCACAATTCAAATTATTCTCACCATCTGGTCTCTTCTCTTATCCATCCTCCTCCTGTTACCAGAATGAGTTTTCTGCACAGAGCTGACCATCTTGTTTCTTGATCAAGAGTCATCTTTGGCTCCCCACTGCCCCAAATTTAAAACTGATGGCAGCCATATACTTCTCTCTTGTCTGCCCCAAATGTCCCCCTTTTTCTTCTATATCCTTTTATCCCACTAGTTTATTCCCTCTATCTTATTCATCAATCTACTCTCACTATTTTCTTAAGTAATACAATTTAGTTTCCTCTCAGTTTATTAAATTTTCATCTTCACCTATAACCCTGGGCAGAAAAACAAAAGAACCCCACTGAGGAACCCCTTCTCTTTAAAGGTAGATGGTGTAGGTATGGGGAGTAAATAACTAATCATTTTTCCTTAGTCTTTAAACTAAGAATAGTGGGAATCTTGTGATAGAATAATATTTCATAGGAACTATTGGGAAAGGTTATACTGAGGAGTTGGGCCTTGTTCAATGAGTAGAATTTTGCCAGGCATTAGAGACAGAAAGAACAGCATATGCAGAGGAAAGAATTATGAAACCATCCGGGATGCTGGGAAAATGGTGAACAATTTGGCTTGATTGGGTCATAGGGCTTGTGTTGTGGAGGTGTTAATGATGAAGCTGTAAAGGGAATGAAATGTAAAGGGCCTTGAATGTCTTTCTCTGTGTTGCTGTATTTAGATCAACCATGTGCTTATGGAGGCTTCCCACTGATTGTAGAACAAGAGCACAGACAGCCCTATATGCAAATTGCAACATCATGATCACAATCAAGGGAACATTTACTTATATTACCATCTCCTAAGAACTAAGTACTCTACTAAATACTAAATAGTTTATCTAAGTTAATCCTGACAACAACGTTGTGAGATTAGTGCTACTATGATGTCCATTTTGCAGATTGGGAAACTGAAGCATAGTGAGGTTATAAACAACTTGCTCAAAGAACGAGGACATCATGATTGGTGCCCAAGCAGTCTGACTACAGACTTTAAGCTCCAAGCACTTTTACGTCATTATAATATCAAAACCTTCCCATGTGTTTTGGTACTTACATGGAACATATATAAATTAACTTTAGACTGTTGTTAAATATCTAGCGCTCTAGCCTGGACTCGTTCCACCGTAACAGGTATTAGATTAGTTTGGGGTTAAAACAGGTCACCTGAATTCTTTATCCAGGTCTCAGTCCTGGATTCTATGAACCAGAGTCTCATCCATGTTGCTTGTCCTTTATGCTACTTATCTCAAAGAAATGGTAAATCCTGTTGTTGTTGTTTGCCGTCGGGTACAAAAGGAGCTCTGGTGGCATAGTAAGGCATTTGATTGCTAACCAGAAGGCTGGTGGTTCAAATCCACCAGCCACTCCAGAGAAGGAAGACTGAGCAATCTACTTCCATAAAGATTTGGAAACCCAAAGGGGGTTGCTATGAGTCAGAATCAACTTGATGGCAGTGAGGTGGTGGTTTTTTTTTTTTTTTTTTTGTAAAGGGTATAAATCCTTCCTTCCTTGCTTTCTCCTCCCAACTCCTTCCTCCCTCCACTTGAAAAAGAGACATCCTAGGATGAGCTCTGGGGAAAGCTAAGAGATGAGTCAGACCCCCTAGACCGTCAGTTAAGTCATGCTCTTCTGCAGGAAACAGATTCCTTGAGTATATAGCTCCTCTGAGAGAAGGCAAAGGAAAACGCTTTCATTTTCATTCTCAGTTGTCACACTATGGAATTAATCACATAGCAGCAGCAGAAGAAGATTCACAGACTCCCAGAATCCCCCAAATTTTAGTCTTGGGCTTGCGTTAAAGCCCTCCAGTTACTGGTGTATTTTTATACTATCTTTTCCCTCCTTTATCTAGCACTGAGAGCCAGTTGTACATGTGAACTTGTGGAGCTACTAATGACCCCACCAGGATGCCAGCTTCCTCCTCATAAACAGTCTTCCTTTAATCCTCTTTGGTGGACTGGGAGAATTATATTTGCCGTCACAACGCTGATTCTGCTCCAGTGAGAGCCAAAGAAGAAACGTGGACATTTTCAGAAACGTCCTTTGGCTCCACAGGCAGAATCTCACAAGGGTCCTGCCTAGCCTCTCTGCCTTCATGGAGCCAGGCTAACTTGACATAGTAAACCAAACCAAACCAAACTCACTGCCGTCGAGTCGTATCCGACTCATAGCAACCCCTCCTTGGGTTTCTGAGGCAGTATCACTCCTTTCCTTCTGAGGCGTGGCATAGCAAGTGTGACCATTATTCCCACACTAACAAACCTGGTGAGTCTCAGGATAAAGCCCCTTAGAATGCAGAGGACTATCACTGAACTCAACTCCCCTGCTCTGCTGCTGGCTTATATAATGTGACCTTGGGCAATTCCTTTGCTCTCTTGAGGTCTAAGTTTCCCTAACTACATATAGAGAAGAGAGTGCTCACTGATCCTCACCCTCCTGTCCAGGCAACTTACTTCCTAAACTAGAGCTGGGAGTTCTGGTGGCATAGTGCCTAAGGCACTTGACTGCTAACCAGAAGGCTGGCGGTTCAAACCCACCAGCCACTCCTCGGAAGGAAGGTTGGGCAAT
>NW_006921756.1:5736640-5756637 GCF_000298275.1 Orycteropus afer afer
CTGCATTGTAAATTTTGGTCAATGACATGAGACAAAGTATATGTGAACTGCTGTATGAAAAGTGAATTTACTCTGTAAATCTTCACCCAAATCCTAATAATAAAAAAAAAAAAAACATTTAATCCTGTAATTAATGTCTTCAACTAAAGACTTCACATGCAGTTGTTAAATATTCTTGCCTGCAATATTAAGTACTCTTTTCTTTTTTTAGCTTCAACTTTACTTGTTCTTTTTGATGTTGTAAAAATATAGAAAATACATTTGCTAATTCAACATTTTTTCCATGCACAATTTAGTGAGACCAATTACATCAATTATGTTGTGGGATTACCAACAATATCTGTTATCAAATTTTCCATAAACAGAAACTCACTGCTTCCTAAACCATGATTTTCCCTTCCATCCCACCCCTTGTAACCACTATTAAACTCTAATCTCTATACATTTGCCTATTCTAGGTATTTCACAGGTACTGTAACTCCTCCTGAGAGTGATTGAAGACAGATACCCACAGACACACACACATCTGAAACTTGCCCAGTGGCATTCGGTTAATATGTGGTGGAGCTGGCTTCAACCTAGGTCTGTCCAGCTTCACTGCCCACACTTTCCTAGGAATAAGGCAAGAGTTAAATACAGTGATTCATCAAGGTTTTACCGAGAATCTTCTATATGCCAAGCTCTGTGGAAGTGTTACTGGGATATAGTGATTCATAAGAGATGTTTCCTGCTCTTAAGAAATATATAATCTAGCAGGAGAAAGAGGATACGCTCCCAGGTTCACATCCATTTGTAATTCAGGAGAATGTTGTGAATATTAAATAACACAATTCATGTAATGAACTTAACACAGGTTCTGGGCACATCATAGAAGCTCAAAATGTTGTGTTGCTGTTTTTAGTGTACTTCATTATTATTTTAGGCTACATCCTATACAAGCAACATAGACTAGTGGGTTTTCAATGCATAGGAGGTGACGGTGCTCAGGAATGACTTCCTATGTCTTTCTGCAGTCTACACATCAGGCAGATTTGAGTTCAAATCCATCTTCTATTCCTCCCTAACTTTTTAGACATTTGTCTATTTTCTTTGGAGGGAATGCCCAGCATCTAAACCCATGATTAGATGGAGATCAGGGGGAAAGAGAGTTTTTGCTCCTCCATCACGACAAGTGAAGAACTCATGGCAGTACCTTATCTTCCATCACAGAAGCCAGAGGAGTTTTCAGGCTCAAGCAATGGCCACTCCATCCCAGAACTTAAAGTTGGGAACTTGGGAATAGGGAATATAAGATGGCCCAGGCATGTCACAAGATAGTGCTACCATGTACCAGAGGCAGATTATTCCTGCTGACAAGCCGGCCAGTTTTCTGGCCTCCAAAGCTACTCTGTTAATTATTTGTTTTTCAAGTCTGGCCTCCAGCTTCTGGTTGATTCTATAAGCCTCTTCCTAAATTTTCCCTTTTTGCTTAAGTGGCTGAAGTCAGTCTTTGTTGCTTTAACTGAAAGCATTCCTAATAGTATGGCCAGGCCTGTGGGCTAATTTGTAGAAAACTGTAGTAAGTCCCTATATTGTCTGGTCACCAACCAGAGGGAAGTATTGATCTGGGTTCTGTGTCCACAGAACCTATTCTAGCTCTCACTGAGTACCCCAATTTTTTTTTTTTTTTTATGGAACTTTATCATTGTTAAAAGGCCTTAACTATAAACAATTACATTCTTAGAGATGATTAGGCCTACCTCCCTTTTCTCTGCCACCAAACACGAATTTTCCCAGAAATCTCTTCAGGTCGCCATATTGCCTTTGATCTATGCTATCTCTATGACCTGGAACTCACTGCCTCCCCACGTAGCTTATCTCATTTTTGGATAGCTATGATAGGAAACTTCCTCCATTTTAGCTGAAAGATGTCTCCCACTAACTGCCTCCCTCAGTCTCAGCCTTGCCCCAAAGAGTAGCAAAGAACATGAGGCTACAATGTGGAAACTGGGGGCTTTGGGGTCTCATTTAGGTTTAATGTTTGGCTGTATCTCTTACCATCTATGTGGTCTTTATACAATTTATATTTTTAAACTTCTCTTGACCTCTGTTTTATTATATTTCTATTGGAAATAACCTACCACTTATCTGTCAGTTTGTTGTACTGTGGTGGCTTGAGTGTTGCTGTGAGGCTGGAGGCTGTACCACTGGTATTTCAAATACCAGCAGGGTCACCTATGGTGGGAAGATTTCAGTGGAGCTTCCAGACTAAGGCAGACTCGGAAGAAGGAAGGGGCCATCCACTTCTCAAAGAATTGGCCAGTGAAAACCTTATGAATAGAAGTGAAACGCTGTCTGATTTATTACTGGAAAACTTTATGAATAGCCCTGAAACATTGTCCAATACAGTTCTGGAAGATGAGCCCCTCAGTTGGAAGGCACTAAAATACGAGTGGGGAAGAGCTACCTCCTAGAGTAGAGCCAACCTTAATGATGTGGATGGAGTTAAGCTTTTGTGACCTCCGTTTGCTGACATGGCACAACTCAAAACAGGAAGAAATAGCTGCAAACATCCATTAATAATCAGATCATGGAATGTAAAAAGTCTGAACCTAGGAAAGTTGGAAGTTGGCAAAAATGAAATGGAATGCATAAAGATCAATATCCTAGGCATTAATGAGCAAAGTGGATGGGTTTTGGCCATTTTGAATCAGACAACTACATGATCTACTATGCCAGGAATGATTGAAGAGGAATAGCGTGGCATTCATCAACACAGAGAATGTTTCAAAATCTATCCTGAAGTACAGTACTGTCAGTTATAGGATAATATCCATATGCCTACAAGGAATACTAGTTAATTCTACTATAATTCAAATTTACACACCAACCACCAAAGCCAAAGATGAGGAAATTGAAGATTTCTACCAACTTCTGCAGTCTGAAATTGACTAAACATGCAATCAAGATGTGCTGATTATCACTGGTGATTGGAAAGCATAAGTTGGAAACAAAGAATAATCACCAATAGTTGGAAAATATGGCCTTGGTGATAGAAATGTTGCTGGAGATCGCGTGATAGAATTTTGCAAGACCAACGACTTATTCATTCAAATACCTTTTTTCAACAACACAAACAATGCCTATACACATGGACTTTGCCAGATGGAATACACAGGAATCAGATTGACTACCTCTGTGGCAAAAGGCAGTGGAGTTCAATATCTTCAGCCCAAACAAGGCCAGGAGCTGACTGTGGAATAGACCATCAACTGCTCATGTGCAAGTTCAAGTTGAAGTTGAAGTCAATTAAAACAAGTCCACAAGAGCCAAAATATGACCTTGATAATATCCCTCCTGAATTTAGAGACCATCTAAAGAATACATTTGATGCATTGAATACGAATGACTGAAAACCAGAAGAATTGTGGAATGACATCAAGATCATCATCCATGAAGAAAGCAAGAGGTCGTTGAAAAGATAGGAAAGGAAGAAAAGACCAAAATGGATGTCAGAAGAGATTCTGAAGCCTGCCCGTGAGCAGAGAGTAGCTAAAGCAAATGGAAGAAATGACAAGATAAAAGAGCTGAACAGAAGATTTCAAAGAGCAGCTCAAGAAGACAAAGTCAATTATTATAATGAAGTGTGCCAAGAGTTGGAGTTAGAAAACCAAAAGGGAAGAATATTGCCATTTCTGAAGAACAAACAACTTGAGATTTCTCAAGCTGAAAGAACTGAGGAAAAGATTTAAGCCTCGAGTTGCAATATTGAAAGATTCTATGGGAAAAATATTGAATGGTGCAGGAAACATCAAAAGAAGATGGAAGGAATACATAGAGTCACTATACCAAAAAGAATTTAAGTAGTCAATGTTCATCCATTTCAGGAGGTGGCATATGATCAAGAACTAATGGTATAGAAGGTAGAAGCTGAAGCTGTACTGAAGGAATTGGCAAAGAACAAGACTCCAGGAATTGATGGAATACACATTGAGATGTTTCACCAAATGGATACTGCACTGGAAGCATTCACTTGTCTATGCCAAGAGATTTGGAAGACAGCTACCTGGTCAACTGACTGGAAGAAATCCTTATTTGTGCCCATTCCAAAGAAAGGTGATCCCACAGAATGTGGAAATTATCTAACAATATCCTTAATATCACACACAAGTAAAATCTCACTGAAGATAATTCAAATTCAAAAACAGTTGCAGCAGTATATTGACAGAGAACTTTCAGAAATCCAAGATGGATTCATAACAAGTTGTGGAAGGAGGGATATCATGACTGATGTCAGATGGATCTTGGCTGAAAGCAAAGAATACCAGAAAGATGTTTACTTGTGTTTTATTGACTATGCAAAAGCATTTGATTATGTGGACATTAAAATTATGGATAACATTGAGAAAAATAGGAATCCCAGAGCACTTAATTGTGCTCATGAGGAACTTGTACACAGACCAGTAGGCTGTCGTTCGAACAGAACAAGGGGATACCACATGGTTTAAAATCAGGAAGGGAGTGTGTCAGGGTTCTATTCTTTCACCATATTTAGTCAATCTGTATACTGAACAAATAATCCAAGAAGCTGGACTATATGAAGAAGAACATGGCATCAGGATTGAAGGAAGACTCATTAACAACCTGTGATACACAGACAACACAACTTTGCATGCTGAAAGTGAGGATGACTTGATGCACTTACCGATGAAGATTAAAGATTTCAGTTTCTAGTATGGATTACATCTCAACATAAAGAAAACAAAAATCCTCACAACTGAATCAATAAGCAACATCACAATACATGGATAAAAGGTGAAACTTGATAAAGATTTAGTATTATTTAGTTTCACAATCAGCACCAATGGAAGTAGCAGTCAAGCCATCAGACAACGGAATGCATTGGGCAAATCTGCTGCAAAAGACCTCTTTAAAGTGCTAAAGAGCAAAGATGTCTACCTGAAGACTAAGGTGTGCCTAACCAACCCATTGTATTTTCAATTGCCTCTTATGCATGTGAGAGCTAGACAATGAACAAGGAAGATCGAAGAAGAGTTGATGCTTTTGAATTGCGGTGTTGGCAAAGAATACTGAAAGTACCATGGACTGCCAGAAGAACAAACAAACCTGTCCAGGAGGAAGTGTAGCCAGAATGCTTCTTGGAAGCGAGAATGGCCAGACTTCGTCTCACTTACTTTGGTCATGTTGTCAAAAGGGACCATTCCCTGGAGAAGGATATCATGCTTGGTAAAGTGGAGGGTCAGTGAAAATGGGGAAGGCCCTCAATGAGATGGATTGACACAGAGTTGCAACATTGTGCTCAGGTGTAGCAATGATTGTGAGGCTGGTGCAACACCAGGCAGTGTTTCGTTCTGTTGTCCATAGGGTCTCTATGAGTTGGAGCCAACTCGATGGCACCTAATGGAAACAACAGTACAACCTTCTGGATTACATACATATACTAATGTTTGTAAACGGCCAAGCAGAATATTCTTAAATAGGAAGTACCTACACAGAGTACTCTTTGAGCTGATTTTTAAGGAATGCTTCTAATGTCATCAGTCTGTCAATAGGTGGCTATTTATTGAACAAAAACATCTTTGTAAAGATATAGAAGCCCTGGCTAATGGTCAGGCAACCATGACTACATAATATGTTATTTAACATATAACTTCTTTCTCTTGAGTTGAAGGTAGTCTTTAGTGTCTGTTCTTTCTTCTTCCAAGCTTCATGAGAGCAAGGACTGTGTCATTTTGCCCATTTCCAACTCAATATTGTCTATTATAGACCTGGGTGTAGCGAAAATTCAACATATTGATTGAATGAATGAGTGAATAGATGTGCAAATGCATGAACAAGTATCCTACAGCTGTGCAAAGAAGGTAGAGGTAATTACTTGCAAACATATTTTGAAAAGTATTTAAGTACTTGCTACATGTTTGGGGTGTTTGTTGTTGTTGTTGTTACATGTTAGAGACTTTCACAATAGATATTATTTATCCCCATCTTACAAATGAGCAAATAGAATCTAAGAAAAGTTTGACTGTGAGAAGGTCACTTGACAACTCTTAGGGTATGGATCTGTGATTCAAAGCCAAGTCTTTGTGATGCCAGGATAGTTCACTGTGCACTTTGAAGTCCCTTCAAACCATCTATGAGTCTATGTATCTCAGTAAGTTACTCATGTATCTGTTCCTGCTGTACTGGTTTCCTCCTCCTCTCCCAATAGCAGAAAGTCAGTGGTTTCAGAGAACATTATTCACATGGCAAATAAGTAGTTCCATCTCATGAAAGGTATTGTGCCTCATTCTAGTTGCAATGATGGATTGATGATTTAAATTCCCCTCCTTATGATTTCCTTTCCATCACCTCTAAAGAAAGATAGAGAAAAAGGCAGGTTGGTGGCTCCAGATCAATCTTACCCTGAGCATAGTGGGCCTGTGTATTCCTGGGAGAGTGGCATTGACAAGCAGAAATGTATAAGGCATGCACCCAATTGTCCCCCAAACACAGCAGTTTTTCAGAATTATCAATGAGCTGGATTGGATTAAGTATACTTGTACCAAAAGCAAAATAAATATTGTTTTATTTAATGCCACTAAAATGTTGGGATTTAATTACTGGCCGTTGGCCTGAGGCACCTTCTAGCTCTATTGATTGGCCAGTGTCAGCATACCAGACAATCTGTCATGGACTAAATAAAAAACAAAACAAAAACCTGCCATTGAGTCCATTCAGACTTATAGCAACCCTATAGGGCATAAGGCAGAGTAGAACTGTCCCATAGGGTCTCCAAGGCTGTAGATCTTTCCAGGCCAGCTGGTGGGTTCAAACCACCAACATTTTGGTTAGCAGCCAAATGCCTTAACCCTTAACCACTATACCACCAGAGCCCCTCTCTGTCATAAACCAAAAAAAAAAAAAAAAAAAAACCTAACCCATCTCCATCAAGTCAATTCTGACTCATAGTGACCTTCATAGGATTTCCAAGGCTGTAAATCTTCACTGACACAGTTAGCCTCATCTTTCTTCCACAGAACAGCTGGTGAGTTCAAGCTGCCAACTTTTTGGTTAGGAGCACAATACCTTAACCGCAGTGCCACCAACAGTCCCTACAAAATGTCTAGGCAGTGGGGGTGGGCTCTGATGAAGAATAGCAGGCAGGGTCCTTTGTCCCAAGTACAAAGAATACCAGAACACATCCAATCCCTATTACCACCATCAAGAAATGTAAAGCATTTCCCTCATGGCCTTTCTCTTCTTAGATCATCAGGATAAGGAGTTATCTGTGACCAAGGCTGTGGAGGCAGAGAGAAAGAAGGATAAAAGTATAGGCTTCAAAGTCAGAAGGACTTGATTCTGAGTCCTAGATCTACCACTTTTTTTAGCCTTGGGCAAATTAACCTGTTTTATTCAAAGTCCTAAAAGCTCTGGGAGGGTAGACACTGAATCTATTGATTTACTATTGAGTATACAGTGTCTGATACATAGTAGATTGTCAATTAAATGGTATCAACAGAAGCTCAGAGAGGTTAAGTAATTTGTCCATGTTTCAACAAGAGGCAGGTCTTGAACTCAGTCTGCACAGTGTAAAGCCTATGCTCTTAACCATTACTCTAACAAAAAACACAAACACACTGTCATAGTGTCGGACCCGACTCATAGCAACCCCTCCTTGGGTTTCCAAGGTGGTATCACTATGGAAGTACATTGCCCAACCTTACTTCTGAGGAGTGGCTGGTGGGTTTGCATAGCCAGCCTTCTGGTTAGCAGTCAAATGCCTTAGGCACTACACCACCAGAGCTTCCAAGTATTACTCTACTCTCTGTTGATAGTTCTGTGTCTCAGGTCAGAGACTAATATAGATTCCCTCATGGGAGGTGAAGGGAAGGGTGGATGCAACACCCTTGTTTATCTAATTCATTTATTATTGAATATTTTATTGTGGTTTGAGTGCAAGTTTACAGAGCAAATTAGTTTTGCATTCAACAATTTATATACATTTTGTTTTGTGACATTAGTTAAAAAAACAAACAAACAAAAAACCCCACTGCCTTAAGTTAATTCTGACTCATACGACTCTACAGAATAAAGCAGAACTGCTCCCATAGAGTTTCCTAGGCTGTAAATCTTTACAGAAGCAGAAATCAGTTGCAATCTCCTCAATGTAACAGTAGTCTTCCCACTTCCTCCCTGGGTTCCCTGCTTCCATTCATCCTTCTTTACTGCCCCTTCCTACCTTTTGAACTTTTTTTTTGGGCAAATGCTGCCCTTTTGGTCTCATATAGTTGGTTGTTCTGAGGAGCACATTCCTTACTGGTATTTACCGCTCAGTTTATAGACCTGTTTATTGTTTGGCTGAAAAGGGATCCTGGGGTGGGTTCGATTCCAGGTTTGAAGGGTGCCTAAGTCTAGAGAGTTCCATCAGTCTCTATCAGACCATCAAGTCAGGTCTTTTCTTTATGATTTTGTACTTTGTTCTACATTTTCTTCCCACTCTGGGCAGGACCTTCTATTGTGATCAAAGTAGTCAGTAGTGGTAGCTGGGCACCATCTAGTTCTGGTCTCAAGTAGTGGAGGCTGTGGTTTATGTGGTTCCTTAGGTCCTTGGACTAATTTTTTCCTTAAGTCTTTGATTTTCTTCCCTCTTCTTTGCTTCAGACGGAGAAAGACAATAGTTGCATCTTAGATGACCCCTCCAGCTTTTAAGACCCTTGTTGCTATTCATCACAGTAGGATGTAGAACACTGACTTTGTGAACTATGTTATACCAGTTGATTTACGTGTCCCCCAAGCCCAGAGACTCAGTCCCTCAAGGTGTTCAGTTATGGCTAAGAAGTTTTCATAACTTTGTCCCTGTATGCTTTACTATATGGGAGCTCTGGTAGCATAGTGTCTAAGGCACTTGACTGCTATCCAGGAGGCTGGCGGTTCAAACCCACCAGCCACTCCTCGGAAAGAAGGTTGGGCAATCTACTTCTGTAGTAATACTGCCTCAGCAACCCAAGGAGGGGTCACTATGAGTCGGGTCTGACTTGACAGCACATAACAACAACAACAACAACAACAACAACAACAACGGCTCTACTATATACTCGGATATATTTACAGCACATACAAATATGTATGTAGAAATAACCTCTGCTGAACCTATATGTAGTTATGGGTGTACTCCCATTTGCCATCCTACACTTACTCAGCTTGCATGTCTACTTGTGTATCCACTCATAGGTTGTTATTTGTTATTTCATTATTACAGAATTGTATATGCAATAGTATTTATCATCATTGCCTTTTACTCTTATGCACCTTCCAGTGTCTTCCTTTGCCTTGTCATTCTGTGCTGATATCTCCCTTATTGTATATTGCCTTTTCCTTCACCCAAGTTAATACATGTCTACTCTCTAGTTCGTCATTTTTCCTCCTTCCTCTTCCCATCCCAGGTAACCATCAAAGAATGTTTCTTTTTTTTGTGTGTAAACATTTTCTTGACTTTTTAAAACAGTAGTCTTATACAATATTTGTTCTTTTGTGATAGACTTATTTCACTCAGTATAATGTCCTCCAGGTTCATCTACATAATGAGGTGATTTGTGGATTCATGATTATTCTTTAATGTTGTATAGTATTGCATTGTGTGAATGTACCATAGTTTGTTTACCTGGTCATCTGTTAATGGGCACTTTGGTTGTTTCCATCTTTTTATGTTGAGAATAGTGCTGTCATGAAAATGGCTGTGCATTATATCTACTTGTGTCACAGCTCTTATTTCTCTAGGATGCATACTTAGTAGTGCGATTGATGGATCATATGGTATCTCTATTTCTAGCTTTTCAGAGAAAGGCCATATAATTCTCTACAGTGGTAATAGCATTTTACATTCCAGCATTCCGACATCCTCACAACCTCTACCACATTTGTTATTTTCTATCTTTTCAATTAGTGCAAATATTGTCAGTGTGAGATGGTATCTCATTGTAGTTTTGACTTGCATCTCTCTAATGCCGAATAACAAATAACAATAATAAATTGTGGATAACATTGAGAAGAATGGGAATTCCAGAACACTTAATTGTACTCATGAGGAACCTGTACATAGACCAGAAGGCTGTCGTTTGAACAGAGAAGAGGAACACTACATGGCTTAAAATCAAGAAGGGAGTGTGTCAGGGGTGTGTACTTTCACCATACTTATTCAATCTCTATGCTGAGCAAATAATCCGAGAAGCTAGACTATATGAAGAACATCGCATCAGGACTGGAGGAAGAATCATTAACAACCTGTGATATGCTGATGACACAACTTTACTTGCTGAAAGTGAGGATGACTTGAAGTACTTACTGATGAAGATTGAAGAATACAGTCTGCAGTATGGATTACATCTCAATATAAAGAAAACAAAAATCCTCACAAGTAGACCTATAAGCAGCATCTCTACATAATGAGGTGTAACAATAAATGGAGAAAAGACTGAAGTTGTCAAAGACTTTACATTGCTTGGTTCTACAATCAACACCAATAGAAGCAGTAATCAGGACAACAGACAATGTATAACACTGGGAAAATTGGCTGCAAAGGACCTCTTTCAAGTGCTGAAGAGCAAAGATGTCTCCTTGAGGACTAAAGTGCACAAGCCATGGTATTTTCAATTGCTTCATATGCATGTGAGAGCTGGACAGTGAATAAGGAAGACTGAAGAAGAATTGATGCTTTTCAGCTGTGGTGTTGGCGAAGAATGCTGAAAGTACTGTGGATTGCTAAAAGAACTAACAGGTCTGTCCTGGAGGAATTGCAGCCAGAATGCTCCTTGGAGGCGAGATTGGCCAGACTTTGTCTCACATACTTTGGTCATGTTGCCAGAAGGGACCATTCGCTGGAGAAGGATGTCATGTTTGGTAAGGTGGAGGGTTGACGAAAGAGAGGAAAGGCCTCATCAAGGTGGATTGACACGGTGGCTGAGGTGATGGGCTCAAGTGTAGCAGAATCATGGAGCTGGCTCAGGACTGGGCAGTGATTTGTTCTGCTCTGCATAGGGCTGCTATGAGTCGGAGATGACTCGATGACACTTAACAACAACAACACTAATGATTTTCAGCATTTCCTTATGTGTTTGTTAGCTGCTTGAATGTCTTTTTTGGTTAAGTGTCCTTTCATGTCCTTTGCCCATTTCTTAATTGGATTGCCTTTTATTGTTAAACTTTTGAAGTTTTATATAAATTTCAGAGATTAGTTCCTTGTCAGATGTATTATTGCCAATCCCCTCCCCACCCTCAGTCTATAGGTTCTCTTTTCACCCTTTTGGAGAAGTCTTTTGATGCACATAAGTGTTTAACATTTAGGAGGTCTCAGTCATCTAGTTTATCTGTTTGCGAATTTTTAGTTATGTTTGATAGACTATTAGGTTATAAAACAGAGCCCTAAGTTTGCTCCTTTTTTTTTTTTTTTTTCTGATCTTTATACTTTTAGGTTTTACAGTTAGGTCTTTGATCCTTCTTGGGTTAGCTTTTGTATATATTGTGAGGTACGGATCCTGTTTCATTTCTGCAAATGGATATTCAGTTTTGCCAGTAATATTTGTTAAAGAGACTGTCTCTTCCCCATTTAATGGATTTCAGCCCTTTGTCGGAAATCAGCTGCCTACACAGAGATGGGTTTACTTTGGGATTCTCAATTCTGTTCCATAGCTCTTTGTGTCTGTCATTGGACCTGCACCACCCTGTTTTGACTACTGTGCCTGTATTACAGGGTTTGAGATCTGTAAGGTGAGGCCTTCTATTTTGTTGTTCCTCTTTAGTACTGTTGTGCTTGTCCTGGGTGTTTTTCTCTCCTTATAAAGCTGGTGATTAGTTTTCCCATTTCTTTAAAGAATATTGTTTGGGATCTGGATTGGGATTGTATTACATCTATAGATTGCTTTGGGTGTTGTTAGGTGCTGTCAAGTCAGCTCCGACTCATATTGACCCACATACAACAGAATGAAACACTGCCCAGTCGTGTGCCATCCTCACAATCCTTGCTATGCTCGAGCCCATTGTTGCAGCCACTGTGTCACTCCACCTCGTTGAGTTTTCACGTTTTTCACTGACCCTTTACTTTACCAAGCATGCTATCCTTCTCCAGGCTTCCAACAACATGACCAAAGTAGGTGAGACAAAGTCTGGACATTCTAACTTCTAAGGAGCATTCCAGCTGCACTTCTTCCAGGACAGATTTATTTGTTCTTCTGGCTGTACGTAGTATTATCAGTATTCTTTGCCAATACCACAATTCAAAGGCATCAATTCTTCCGTCTTCCTTATTCATTGTCCAACTTTCACATACATATGAGGTGATTGAAAATGCCATGGCTTGGGTTAGGCAGGGCTTAGTCTTCAAAGTGACATCTTTGCTCTTCAACACTTTAAATAGGTCTTTTGTAGCAGATTTACCAAGTGCAATACGACATTTGATTTTTTGACTGCTGCTTCCATGGGTGTTGATTATGGATCTAAGTAAAATGAAATCACTGAAAACAAAAGTCTTATCTCTATGTATCATAATGTTTCTTATTTTTCCAGTTGTGAGGATTTTTCTTGTCTTTTATGTGGGTGTGTAATCCATACTGAAGACTGTAGTTTCTGATCTTTGACAGTAAGTGCTTTAAGTCATCTTCACTTTCAGCAAGCAAGGTTGTGTTATCTGCATATCACAGGTTGTTACTGAGTCTTCTTTTAACCCCGATGCTGCATTCTTCTTCATAGAATCAAGTTTCTCGGGTTATCTGCTCAGCATACAGACTGAATATGTATGGTGAAAGGATATTACCCTGACACACTCCCTTTCTGATTTTAAGCCATGCACTATCCCCTTGTTCTGTTCAAATGACAGCCTCTTGGTCTATGAACAGCTTCCTCATGAGCACAATGAAGTATTCTGGAATTTCCATTCTTTGAAATGTTATCCATAATTTTTTATAATCCACACAGTCACATGCCTTTGCATAGTCAATAAAACACAGGTAAACATCTTTCTGGTATTTGCTGCTTTTAGCTAAGAACCATCTGACATCAGCAGTGATATCCCTCATTCCTCATTCTCTTCTGAGTCCAGTTTGAATTTCTGGAAATTCCCTGTCAGTATACTGCTACAACCATTTTTCAATTATCCTCAGAAAAATTTTATTTGGGTGTGATACTAATGATATTGTTTGATAATTTCCACATTCTGTTGGATCACTTTTCTTTGGAATGGGTACAAATATGGATGTCTTCCCGTCAGTTGGCCAGGTAACTGTCTTCCAAATTTCCTGCCATAAATGAGTAAGTGCCTCCAGTGCTACAACCGTTTGTGAAAACACCTCACTGGGCATTTGGTTAATTCCTGGAGCCTTGTTTTTTGCCAATTCCTTCAGTGCAGCTTGAACTTCTTCCTTCAGTGTCATTGGTTCTTGATCATATGCTGCCTTCTGAAATGGCTGAAAGTTAGCCAATCTTTTTGGTATAGTGACTGTGTATTCCTCCATCTTCTTTTGATGTTTCATGCTTTGTTCACTATTTTGTCCACAGAATCCTTCAATACTGCAACTCAAGGCTTGAATTTTTACTTCAGTTCTTTAGCTTAAGACATGCCAAGCGTGTTCTTCCCTTTTGGTTTTCTAATTGCAGGGCTTTGCACATTTCTCTATAATACTTTACTTTGTCTTCTCAAGCCACCCTTTGAGATCTTCCATCCAGTTCTTTTATTTCTTCCATCCACTTTAGCTACTCCCCACTCAAGAGCAAGTTTCAAAGTGTTTTCTGACATTCATTTTGTTCTTTTCTCCCTTTCCTGTCTTTTTAATGACCATTTGCTTTCTTCATGTATGATATCCTTGACGTCATCTCACAATTCATTTAGTCTTTGGTCAGTGGTGTCCAATGCACCAAATCTATTCTTCAGATGGTCCCTAAATTCAGGTGAGATATTATTAAGGTCATATGTTGGCCCTCAAGGACTTGTTTTAATTTTCTTCAGCTTCAACCTGAACTTGCATAGGAGCAATTGTTGTTCTGTTCCACAGTCAGCTCCTGGCCTTGTTTTGACTGATGATATCGAGCTTCTCCATTGCCTCTTTCCACAGATGTAGTCAATTTGATTCCAGTGTATATGATCTGGTGAGGGCCACTTGTATAGCCACCATTTATATTGTTGAAAAAGGATATTTTCAATGAATAAGTCATTAATTTGTCAACCTCTATCATGTGTTCTCAGGAACTCTGGTAGCATAGTGCCTAAGGCACTTGACTGCTCACCAGAGGGCTGGCGGTTCAAACCCACCAGCCACTCCTCGGGAGGAAGGTTGGGCAATCCTACTTCCGTAGTGATACTGCCTCGGAAACCCAAGGAGGGGTCGCTATGGGTCGGGGCCGACTCGACGGCAAACAACAACAACAACTACATCATGTGTTCTCAGCATCATTTCTCTTACCAAGGCCATATTTTCAAACTACTAAAGCTTCTTCTTTGTTTCCAGCTTTCACATTCTAATCACCAGTAATTGCAGTATGTCTTGACTGCATGTTTGGTCAGTTTCAGATTGTAGAAGGTAGTAAATGTCTTCAATTTCATCATCATTGGCTTTAGGGGTTGGTGCATAAATTTGAATTATAGAAGCATTAACTGGTCTTCCTTGTAGGTATGTGGATTTATCCTATCACTGACAACTTTGTATTTCAGGATGGATTTTTTTTTTTTTTATTTTCACTTTTCTTTTTAATTTTTATTGTGATTTGGGAGAAAGTTTACAGAGCAAATTCATTTTCCGTACAGCAGTTCACATAAACTTTGTCTCATGACATTGACTGCAATTTCCCACACTGTCACAGCTCTCTTCCCACTTCCTCCCCATAGTTACCTCTTTCCTCTGTCCTTCCCTCCTGTGCACTCCTGCCCTCCATGTTGTCTCCTTGTGCATACACAGCCTTTCTATTCTCCCATGATTGATATCCCAAGAAGTATATCTATCTAATGTAAATGTTCAGCTCATATGGCTGTCTTTTGTTTGGCTGGAAGCCACAGTAGTGGGTTTAATTCCAGACCTGAAGGGCAGCTAGGGGCCATAGTCTCAGTGGTTCCACCAGGCTCTATTAGACCAGCAAACCTGTTTTTTTTTTTTTTTTAATGATTTTGAGTTTTGTTCCACATTGCTCCCCCACTCTATCCACGATCTACTACAGAGATACCTCTCCTAGTGGTTGACAGTGGTAGCCAGGTACCATCTAGTTCTTCTGGTCTCATACTGATATAGGCTGAAGATCACATAGTGTACCAGTCACTTGGACAAATTGTTTCTATGCATCTTTGATTTTCTTCATTCTTCTTTGCTCTGGATGAAAGAAGACCCATCGTTACATTTAGATGGCCACTTGCAACCTTTTAAGATCCCAGTCACTACTTGCCAAAGTAGGATGTGGAACAATGTTTTTGTGTAGTATTTTATGCCAATTGAGCTTGATGTATCCTGAAACCATGATCCCGAGCCCACAGGTCCAACTACTTGCTCCCTCTGGGTAGCTGGCTGTGCCAAGAAGTGACTAAAACCTTGTTCCTCGTCAGCTCTACTATATACCTGGGAATTCCTATAGAACATACAAATACACTTGTAGAACCATTGTCTATCAACCCTATATATGGTCATGGGCATACTCCCCCCTGCAGAGACATACTAATCATTCAGCCTGTCCACCCACTAATCCACCTGTAGATCAATCCACCTGTCAGATCACTGACAACCCAGTACTGTATGTGTAAAAGGGTTCATCTTTGTTGTCTGTACTTCCCATGCACCTCTCTATGTCTTCCTCTTCCTCAGTGCCACTGTGTTGATCACTCACATTGGGTACATTGCCCTTCTCTTCATCCAAATCAATACTTGTCTCTACCTATCTAGCAGTGTTCCTTTCCCTCCCCTCCCACCTCTGGTAACCAACAAAGAAAATTTCTTTCCATATATAAACCTTTCCTTGACTTTTCACAATAACAAAATAATATTTGTCCTTCTATGATTGACTTATTTCACTCAGCATAATGTCCTCTAAGTTCATCCATGTTATGCAGTGTTTTGCAGATTCTATGTTATTCTTTAGGGTTGCATAGTATTCCACTGTGTGCATGTACCATAGTTAGGTTATCCATTCTTCTGTTGATGGCACTTAGGTTGAATCCATCTTTTTGGTATTGTAAATAGTACTGTGATGAACATGGGTGTGCACATATCTGTTTTTGTCCTGGCTCTCACATGTTTGGGATATATACCTAGTAATGGGATTGCTGGATCAAAAGGTATTTCTAATTCCTACTTTTTAAGGAGTTGTCATGCTGCTTTCCACAGTGATTGTATCATTTTACAGTCCCACCAGCAGTGCATGAGAGTCTCAATCTCTCCACATCCTTGCCAGCATTTGTTATTTTCTGTCTTGTTGAACTTTGCTAGTAGTGCTGGGCCAAGATGGTATCTCATTGCTGTTTTCATTTGCATCTCTCACTGCTAACCAGAAGGCTGATGGTTCAAACCCACCAGCCACTCCTTGGAAGAAAGATTAGGCAATCTACTTCCATAGAGATACTGCCTCAGAAACCCAAGGAGGGGTCGCTATGAGTCAAATTGACTCCACGACAGTGAGTTTGGTTTTTTTTGAATGGCTAATGATTGTGAACATCTCTTCATGTGTTTGTTGGCTGCTCTACTTTTTCTCCTCTTTGGTGAAGTGTCTATTCATGTCTTCTGCCCATTTTTAAATTGGACTATTTGTCTTTTTGTTGTTGAGGTGTTGGGGTTTTCTATAAATTTTAGAGATAAGTCCCTTGTCAGATATGTCATTTCCAAATACTTTTTCCCAATCTGTAATTCTCTTTTTACTCTTTTGAAGAAGTTTTTGGAAGTACATAAAAATTTAATTTTTAGAAAGTCCCATTCATCTAGTTATCTTCTGCTGTTAGTTCATTTTGAGTTATGCTTGATAGTATGCCACATATTAGGGCTTCTACATTTGTCCCTAGTTTTTCCTTGAGGAACTTTATAGTTTTAGGTTTCACATTTAAGTCTTTGATCCATCTGGAGTTTGTTTTTGTGCATGGTGTGAGGTATGGATCTTGTTTGATTTTTCTGCAAACTGATATTCAATTATGCCAGCATCATTTGTTAGACAGACAATCTCTTTCCCATTTAATCAATTTTGGCCCTTTGTCAAAGATCAGCTGACCATAGGTCGATGGATCTATTTCTGGTTCTCAATTCTATTCCATTGGTATGTGTCTGTCATTGTACCAATACCAGATAGTTTTGACTACTTGGCTGTATAGTAGGTTTTGAGATCTGGGAGTGTGAGACCTCCTACTTTGTTGTTCTTTTTCAATAGTGTTTGGCTTATCCAAGGTCTCTTTCCTTTCCACATAAAGTTAGCGATTGGTTTTTCCATAACCTTAAAGAATGTTGATGGGATCTGGATTGGAATTGCATTGATGCATAGATTGCTTTGGGTAGAATTGACATTTTCACAATGTTCAATCTTCCTATTCATGAGCATGGGATGTTCTTCCACTTATGTAGATCTCTTATGGTTTCTTGAAGTAGTCTTTTGTAGTTTTCTTTGTACAGGCCTTTTGTGTGCCTGGTAAGATTTATTTCCATATATTTTATTTTTTTTTTGTTAGCTATTATAAATGGTCGACTCAATGGTACATAACAACAACAACAACATTATAAATGGTATTGATTTCCTTATTTCTTTTTCAGCAATCTCTTTGCTGGTGTAGAGAAATCCAACTGATTTTTGGATGTTGATCTTGTATCCTGCCACGATGCTAAATTTCTCAATTAGTTCCAGTCATTTTTTTACTGAGTCTCTTGGGTTTTCTGTTTATAGGATCATATCATCAGCAAATAGGGATAGTTTTACTTCTTCTTTACCAATCTGGATGTCTTTGATTTCCCTTTCTTGCCTTATTGTCCTGGCTAAGACTTCCAACACAATGTTGAATAGATGTGGTGATAGAGGGCATCCTTGTCTGGTTCCTATACACAAGGGGAATCGTTTCAGTCTCTGTCCATTGAGAATAATGTTGACTCTTGGTTTTGCATATATCCCTTTTATTATGATGAGGAATGTCCCTTCCGTTCCTATTTTGCTGAGAGTTCTTCTCAGAAACAGGTGTTGGATTTTATCAAATTCCTTTTCTGCATTGATTGATATGATCATGCAGTTCTTTTTCTTTATTTATGTGATGAACGATGTTGATAGTTTTTCTGATGTTGAACCATACTTGCATACCTGATATAAACCTCACTTGGTAATAATGTATTCTTTTTTGATATGTTGTTGGAGTCTACTGGCTAGGATTTTGTTGAAGATTTTTGCATCTATATTCATGAAGGATGTTGCTCTGTAGTTTTCCTTTGGAGTGCTGTCTTTGCCTGGTTTGGGGATCAAGGTTATGCTTGCTTTGTGAAATGAATTTGGGAGGATTCCATCCTTTTCTATATTCTGGAATAGTTTGAGTAGGATTGATGTGAGTTCTCTGAACATTTGGTAGAATTCTCCTATAAAACCATCTGGGTCAGGACCTATTTTTGTTGGTAACTTTTTATAACCTGTTCAATTTCTTCTTTTGTTATGGGTCTGTTCAACTTTTCCACCTTAGTCTGTGTTAGTTTAGGTAAGTAGTGCATTTCTATAAATCTGTCCATTTCTTCTAGATTTTCAAGTTTGTTGGAGTACAGTTCTTTATCACCAAAAACCAAAACCAAACTAACTGCCATTGAGTTGGATCCAACTCATAATGACCCCTCCTTGGGTTTCTGAGGTGGTATCACGGTGGAAGTAGATTGCCTCATCCTCCTTCTGAGGAGTGGCTGGTGGGTTTGAACTGCCAGCCTTCTGGTTAGCAGTCAAATGCCTTAGGCCCTATGCCACCAGAGGTCTCTTACAGTTCTTTATTAAAAAACAAAACAAAACAAAAAAACCCCACTACTCATTGCTGTTGAGTCAGATATGATTCATAGGGACCCTTCCTTGGGTTTCTGAGATGGTATCACTATGGAAGTAGATCACCCAATCTTCCTTCTGAGGAGTGGCTGGTGGGTTTGAATCACCAGCCTTCTGGTTAGCAGTCAAATGCCTTAGGTACTACGCTACCAGAGCTCCTTCATATTATCCTGATATTACATTTTTTATTTCAGTTGATTCTGTTGTGATGTCTCTCATTTTGTTTTTTATTCATGTTATTTGTATCCTCTCCCTATTTGCCTTTGTTAAATTTTCCAGTTTGTCAATTTTATTAATCTTTTCAAAAAACCAACTTCTAGTCTTGTTGATTTCTTCTATTTTTAATTTCATTTATTTCTGCTCAAATATTTATTATTACCTTTCTTCTGGTGACTGTACACTTTTCTTGTTGTTCTTTTTGTAATTGTTGGAGATTTTGGTGTTAAGTGTTGTCTTTGGCTCTCCTTTTTTGATGTGTGCATTTATTGCTATAAATTGGCCTCTTACCACTGCTTTTTTTCTCTCCCAAAGATTTTAGTATGTTTTGTTTACATTCTCATTTGATTCAAGGAATTTTCAAATTTTATTTTGTATTTTGTCCATTACCCAGTTGTTCTTAAGGAGGGTGTTGTTCAGTTTTCATGTGTTTGCTCTTTTTCCATTGATCTTACTATTGGTGATTTCTAATTTGATAGCATTGTGATCTGAGAAGATGCTTTGCAGTATTTCAATGTTTTTAAATTTATTAAGGCTTGCTTTATGTCATAATATATGCTCCATCATGGAGAATGCTCCATGTGCACTGGAAAAGAATGTATATTGCACTGTTGTTGGGTGAAGTGCTCTGTAGATATCTATAAGGTCAATTTGTGGATTGTATTATTTAGTTCTTATGTGTCTTTGTTGAGTTTCTTTTCAGTTCTATCTTTCATTGAAAGTGGTGTATTATATCTTGCTCCAGCACTACTAGCAAAGTTCAACAAGACAGAAAATAACAAATGCTGGTGAGGATGTGG
>NW_006921756.1:5772470-5773607 GCF_000298275.1 Orycteropus afer afer
AGAAGGGCTTCTTATGCACAGGGCGACAGCTCAGGGGGCAGGAGTGTATGGAGGGATGGACACTGGGAAGAGGTAACTATGGGGAGGAAGTAGGAGGGGAGCTGTTACATTGTGGTAAACTGTGGTCAATGACATGAGACATAGTATGTATGAACTTCTGTATGGAAAGTGAATTTGCCCTGTAAATCTTCACCCAAATCACAATAATAATAATAATAATAATAATAAAGGACAAAGAAGGAAAAAAAAAATAAAGCAGACAAAAACAAGCGAAAAAGGAAAAAGAAATATTCTGGGTGGGGTGGGGCAGGGCACCCAGGCTCCATTAGAGCTCACAGACTGGGATGGTATCCCTGCCAGCCCAGAAGGTGGGTGGGAGTGAGGGATGACCACACCTCCATTTACCAAGAGGGTGTGGAGCATAAAAGTAACAAGGGGAATATCGCACCTTTCCAGTCCTTTGTGTCCTTGCAGTCCCCAGCAAGTGGAGCCAATTCTTAGGTCTCTGGAATCTGAGAGAATGCTGTGGCTTTAAATATCCAAAATGGTTGAACTGCTTGGAAACATTCAAAATAGCTACACCATCTGTACAGCCAAAGCCCACAGCTCAGCCCATTTCCTTCTTCATTGCTTTCCCTTTTATTCACCAGCCACCAGTGCAGTCCTCTGTGCAGCCCCTGGCTAGCAGGACAGATTTTCAGGTTAATTCTTAGATCTTAACACCATTTGGTAATATTCAAGCAGTCTGTGCTGTGCCGCTGACATACCACATGTCTCCTTTTTTCATGCAGGTTCTTCTTCTAGATGGAGTTTAGTCCACTTCTGTATCCTTCCTTTCAAAGCTCAGGGCTCTAGGATTATCTTCTGTATTTGTGTTAATTTGTTCCTCTTTTCTTTGTTGGAGAGCTCTGGTAGCATAGTGCCTAAGGCATTTGGCTGCTAACCAGAAGGTTGGTGGTTCAAACTCAACAGACACTCCTTGGAAGGAAGGTTGGGCAATCTACTTCCATAGTGATACCACCTCGGAAACCCAAGGAAAGGTCTCTATGAGACCAGAAGAACTAGATGGTGCCCAGCTACCACTGTCATCCACTTTGAAGGGGATCTATGTAGGAGATCCTTGATAGAGAGGGAGAA
>NW_006921756.1:5773962-5788640 GCF_000298275.1 Orycteropus afer afer
ACAAAGTATATATGAACTGCTGTATGGAAAGTGAATTTGCTCTGTAAATCTTCACCCAAATCACAATTAAAAAAAAAATTAAAATAAATAAAATAAAATAAAAAATGTATTGAGGCTTGGTTTGTGGCCTAACATATGGTCTTTCCTGGCGAATGAGCCATAATGTGTACTGTGCTGTTGTAAGGTGGAATGTTCTGTATATGTTTATGAGGTCAAGCTTGGTTTACTGTATTATTTAGATCTACTGTAACTTTGTTCAATTTCTTTTCAGTTGTTTTGTCCATCTAAAATGATGTGTTGAAACCTCCTACCATTATGGTGAAGTTGCCTATTTCTCTTTTCAATTTTGTTAAAGTATGTTTTATGTATTTTGGGGCTTTTTCATTGTGTGTATAGATATTCATGATGATTATATTCTCTTGTTGGATTGACTCTTTAATCATGATATAATGCCCTTCCTTGTCTTTTATGCTAGTTTTTGTCTTAAAGTCTGTTTTATCAGAAATTAATATTGCCACTTCTATTCATTTTTGCTTGCTATTTCCTTGATATATTTTTTTCCCAGTCTTTCTTTTTTAGCTTATTTTTATCTTTCTAAGTGTGTCTTGTGTAGGCAGCATATTGATGACTCACGTTTTCTTATCTATTCTGTCACTCTCTGTCTCTGGGCTGGTGCATTTAATCTATTTACATTCAGTGCAATTATCAATAGGTATGAGTTTACTATCATCATTTGTGTGTGTGTTGTATGGATGATTTCTTTGTTCTGTATATTTTTCTTTGCTGAGTTCATTTTGTTTACAGATTTTATTTTCATTTCCCTCATTGCTATTTATTTTGTGTTTATTGAGTGTTTCTGACTTTCTTTGTTTTTATTTTGGTGAGTTTATTAATTTTCTTTGTAGTTAGTCTATAATTTATTTTTATCTTCCTAAGTTTAAAACAGTCTATTCTATTTTTATATCTTCCTGATTTCCTCACCATTTGGAAATTCTGTAACTATGCCATTTATTCCCTCTTTTTGTTTTGAAATTGTTGTCATTTACAGATTGACATCTCTGGTTCCCTATTTTCCATTTTATAAGCTTATTTTACTTTTGAAAATTCTTTATCTGAGTTGGTTTCTTGGTGATGTTATCATGTGACTTAATCTCAGGTTGTTGTCTGACATTGTTGGCTCCTTGTCCAAAGGACTCCCTTTTGCATTTCTTTTAAGGTTGGTCTGGTTTTTACAAATCCTTTTAATTTATGTTTCTCTGGAAAGATCCTATTTCACCATTGTATTTTAGATATAATTTTGCTGGATATATAATTCTTGGTTAGCAATTTTTTTTTTTTTCTTTCAGGGCTTTATGTATGTCATACCATTGCCTTCTTGCCTGCATGATTTCTGCCAAGAAATCAGAACTTAGTCTTATTGATTCCCCTTTGTATGTAACATTTCATTTTTCCTGAGCAACTGTCAGGATTCTTTCTTTGTCTTTCATTTTTGACATTTTGATTATGATATGCCTAGTTTAAGATAAGTGCTATATACACATGCTAGTTGCTCTTGTGGTTTGATCCTGCTAAGACATTCAAGGCCTTCCACAATTAGGTCCCCACTTATTCCAGCTTCTTTTGAAAAACATTCCCAATTTATATGTTGCTGTTTTGCTACACATTGTTGTTATTGTATGTCATTAACTTAATTCTGACTCATAGTGACCCTATAGGAACTTTCTCATAGGGTTTCCTAGGCTTTATGTAATCTTTGTAGGAGTAGATTGCCAGGTCTTTTCTCTGAAGAAGAGGCTGGTGGATATGAACTGCTGTTTTTTTGGTTAGCAGCCAAATATTTAACCATTTCACAATGAGGGTTCCTTATATAGCACCACATAAGGTTAGGATATCATGTGGCCTATGAGCCAATTGCAAAAAGACATTCCTTCTTGGCTGATGCAATTCCACTAGTTGCAAGGCTTGTCAAGCCTGGGCTGGAATTCAGCCTCCAACTGCCCTCTTAGCTGATGTCTTTGTGAAGTACACAAACTGTATGTTCTAACCACATATGCCAACCATTCCAGGCTATTTGTCATTACCCAAGGATCTATGCTCTCAGGGTTCATGCAGCAAGGTTCAGAGGCCAAGCACTTGGGCTCCAAGTCAGACTCTCTGGGTTTGACTCCTGGATCTCTATTTACTAACTATGGGACTTTGGGAAAATTAATCAACCTCTCTTCATGCTTCAGTTTTCTTATCTGAGGATAGGGGCTTAGTAGTTAAGCACTTGGCTGCTAACTGGAAAATCAGTGGTTGAAATCCACCAGCTGGTCCTTGGGAAAATGACGTGGCAATCTGCTTCCATAAAGATTAAAGCCTTGGAAACCCTATGGAACAATTCTACTCTGTCCTTTAGGGCCACTATGAATCAGAATTGACTTGAAGGCCATAGGTTTTGTTTGGTTTGGAACACAAAGATAATACAAGAACCTACCTCAGAGGTTCATGAGGTTGTTTAACTGTTTTCATCCCCATTAAGGAGCGGGATCTTCTAGTCCCCAGGAGTAGAAAGAATGGCCCTTCCGCTCCAGTCCCTTGCTGCCTTTTCCTGTTGGATGGGTAGAACTTATCTGATTCCTCAGACTGAGAAAAGAAATAGAGCCTGCTTTCCCTCGTCTCTCCTGGCACATCTCTTTTGAATCTGGAACCCTGCAAGAGAGTGCAATCTGTCCTCCTCTTTGCCCCACGGTGTACTTTCTGGACGGTTGCTGGTGGCTGGTAAGAGTGTTGAATTTAGGGTGATGTAAAAGGAAGCCAGGTGAGGCCACAGATATAAGCCATGTCCTCTAAGCCAGCTCTTATCAATAAAAAGCTAATATTTTGACCTGTACCTTTCTGATCACAATATTTCCTTCTAAATTGATATAATTAGGATGAGAATAAGAACAGGAGTGCAATTAATTACCATCCCTAAATCTCTAGTGGAAATAATGCACTGAAGACTTAAAACACAACAGAATCCAGCATCTTATGTAAGTTCAATGAATGTTTATTGTTATTATTACCATTGTTAATTAATATTATTCCTTTGGTTTAGAACATGTTGCCTTTCTCTTTTCCTGATTAACTCTCATTCATCCTTCTAGACTCATCTCACACAGTGAGTTAGGGATGACTCCTCTGTGACTCCATAAAGCCCTGGGCTTCCCACCATCAAAGAAGTCTTCCTTGTGAACTCCTTAAAGACAAGGACATGGGCACAGCCAACCTCATACCCTTAGTGCTTGGTGCAAAATATGTGCTTGGTGGATGTTTGAATATAGGAGGAAAGGGAGGGAGGGAGGACAGAAGGAGAAAGAGAAAGAAGAAGAGAGAGAAGACACAATTTAGTTAAAAGGCTTTTTAAGCAGAGGCTGAGTGCTATCAAAGGCACAGATGTGAGGAGAGGGTGGGGTTGAGAGAGACATGCAGGAGGGAGCAAGGTGAACAGTGGGAGATAAACCTGAGAAGGACATTCAGAGACACCTGAGCAGATCTTGAATGTCAAGTGAAACAGCTTGGGTTCTTCTAGTGGACAATGGGGAGCCACGGAGAAAGTATGCCCAGAAAGCTGCCACTACTCAAGCAGTGTTATAGAACTAAGACCACAGATGATGAAGTTCTCTATTCTAGCACATTGTTTTGTTCCTCCAGACTCCCCAGCCACTATTTCTGGGTTACTGTCTCCTCAGAGGCCTGTCTTCACTGTAGAATCAATTATTAAAATCAACTTTCTATCAACTCTAACTTTGAAATTCTACTCAGCTGCTAGCAGGGACAGAGATGGGGAGCTGCCTCCATAGACATCTAGCCATCTGGCCTTTGCCATGGAACCTGACTGGGAAGCTCATCTGAATAATTGGTTTTGGCGTTGTGCACTTGTGGGTGAGACATCTGATTAGACTGCCAGCCCCAATGTCCTTTCAACCTCCACAGAAACATCACTCAGGTTATATAAAGCAGGAGAAAAGTCACAGTGAAGTAAGGGTCTTACTGGCCTCTGCTGTTACTCAGGCTTCATCTGAACTAGCTGACAGATACCTTGCTCCATTGCCATCTATGGGGCTCACTCTGTGTGACCTTGAGCAATTTAGCCTGTGGGGCTTGGTTTCTTCTTTGGTTAAAGAGGGAAAGTGATTCCTGCTCCACTAACACCACAGGCTTTTTGTAAAGGTCTAAAAAATCATGGCAGGAGCCCTGGTGGCACACCAATTAAGTGCTTCTCTAACTGAAAAGTTGGCAGTTTGAATCCACCAGGCAATCTTCAAAAGAAAGATGTGGCAGGCTGCTTTCATGAAGATTTACAGCCCTGGAAACCCTATGGAGCAGTTCATCTCTGTCCTAGAGGGGTGCTATGAGTCAGAATCAACTCAATGGTAATGGGTAAAAATAAGTGGGAGGAACTGTGATTTAGCAGAAATGCAAGTGGAAATGCCTTAAAGATTTATGTTGAGGTGTGCTCAAAGTCATATGGGCTGTATCAGAAAAATAAGATGTTAAAGCAAGGCGTCTGTGGGCCCCTTCCTACTCCTACACATTAACAAGATCCATGACCATGAGCAAATTAATCTATCTGTGCCTCAGTTTCCTCATCTGTAGAATGAGAATTATAATTGAGTTCTTCTAAGGATTAAATGAACCAATACAAAATGCACAGAATAGTGCTAGGCTCAGAATGGTTAATACATGTAAGTTTTCTTGTCATCATCATCATCATCATAACTGTTCATTCCTGGATACCTTGCTTCAAAGACAGACAATGAGAAATATCTAGACTGTTTTCAGAAGATAGTATGGAAGATAAGAAGAGGAATGGATTTCAGAACATATATGAAAGTTAGAAGGGTTTGGGGATGTTCAGCCTGGAGAGTAAGAGCTGGTAGTGGCTAGAGTAGATGCGGAATGGGGATATTGGGGGCACATAATCCTCATGTAGCTGAGGGCTATCATGTAAACAATGGGGACTTGAGTGATCCTGCAAAGAGCAGAAGCAGAGGGTACAGGTAGGAAGGTTTACGCTAAATATAAAACTCTCACTGACAGTCAGAACTGGCATCAATAGTGTATTATGCTTCTTTTGGAGGGAGGGAACCACGCATTCCCTGAAGATGCCTAGAGATAAACAAGCAGAGGTGGCATGGTCATCACTCAAGGATGACTTTTACCTTGGGTGGGGTACTGCTCCGGATGTCTCTGAGCTCCTATCCCACTCCAAGACTCCATGATTCTGTGTGACAGAAGCATAAAGTAAAGGGGCAATGACCATGGTGGGGAAGGAGGAGCAATATGGCATGGGGTTGGCAGAACTCTCAGTGTGGTGATACCTGCAGTTGATCTTTGTTTTCTATTTCTAGCTTGAAGAAAACTGTGCAGATTTTATGCTGTCATAGAAAAAAAAAAATCAAACATTGACATGTGTTTTACATTTTATATAAATGCTTTTATGTTTTACTCTATTTGGGATAGTTTAAAAAATTCTCTCATCTGGGATGTCAAGATAGGAGAGGTATGCTGGCTATAATGTCACTGTGCATGTGTGTGGTTGTGTGTGTGTGTTAGAAGCACCTCCCCTGGTATTTCACCCTCTACTACACTTACTGACATTTTGTTGCCCAAATCCTTCTTTATCTCCTTTTTATGTCTGGTGAACGCCTACACATTCTTTATCCTTCAAAAACCCTCCTTCATTACCCCTAGGTAGAAGCACACCTTGCTTTTAGGATACAGTGTAGCCAGAGGTTAAAACTATAGTAAGTGAGGGTCTGCCTGACTGTGTTCATAAACCTGCTTGGAGGATATGAAATAAGTACCATAGTGCCTCTGTGCCTCACTTTTGTTCTCTATTTAAATTGGGGCTATAATACTACCTCTATCATAGGGTTGTTGTGACAATTAAATGAGATAACTACATATAATGTACAGCTAGTAGGCACTTAATGAACATTAGCTATTATATCTCTAGGCTTCCTCAGCATTGCACACACCTCTAGTATGAATATTGGGCTTCTCGTTGGCAAGGGCTGCGTCTGATTTCCTTCTGCTTCCCCAAGGCTCAGCACAGGGCCTGACACCCAGCAGGCCCTCAATGAACTCCAGTTAAATTGGATTTACTGCACTGAAGCATCCTTTCCTTCGTGAAGATCACCAGGGGTGAGAGACATCATAATGGTGGGAGTCTGCAGTTCGTAGCAGCGTTCATTTCTGTCATTGGGTCTGCAGTGCCATGCTATAAAGTAGAATCATTTCTGCACCACCCATAGAGGTCTTTTCTCTCCCCCACCTCCATATTCCCAAGAAGCACAGAGGTTTTCTGAAGATGAGAAATTTCACAGCATCCTGCTATCTTTTGGGTAACTGCGTATTTTATGATGACTAATAGGCAATTACTATGGTAATATTGCAATTCAGCATGTGTGAGGTTTGGGAAATGAGAAATTATGGGTAACTACTTTGGACTCATTTCTATGGTAACAAAAAAGTAATTGTCATTAAATACCAGTTATACTGAGGCTGTACCTGGTAATTATAGATTTTTATGCCCAGAAATATAAATAAAACCAATGAATTTATTCAAAGGTCTGAGACTGTTTACTTATACGTGGCTCTATGGAATACACAATGACAAGCACCTAATTAAGAAATGCAAACCCAACACAGAGTTTCATATTGTCATATGGAAATAGAGAGCCTGCAAGGCAACTTGTGTATTACACATGCTCAGAAGAAAACACAGTGGGGTAAGGTGGGGGAGTTGTCTTCTCTGCAAAGGAAGTAATGGGGAGGAGGTGGTAGAGAAAGTGTGAAAATGCTGCAATGTGTGTGGGCAGCCATGCCTACTGCAAGACAACTGAGAACCACCAGTTCTAGAATGACTCACCTCCCCATCCCCATGGCCTTCCAGCTAGGAGTCACTTGCAGCCTCTTGGCTCTGCAATAACCAAAATTACATTATTCATCCCTTAAGATCTCTAATTCCAGATCTCCACAGAACTCTCTGAAGGAGATGATCACATTGCAAAGCCAACAGCCACATCATTCTTGGCAGAGCCTCTCCCCAACATTTTTACTAAAGGATGGAAGGAGACTTCTACCTCATTTTCCTGTTCAAAGAGGGTACAAGGGAAATTGAGGCCAGGGAATGAGAAATGTCTTCTCCAAGGACAAACAAGGAGG
The DNA here is from genome assembly GCF_000298275.1 of Orycteropus afer afer. Classification (NCBI taxonomy): domain Eukaryota; kingdom Metazoa; phylum Chordata; class Mammalia; order Tubulidentata; family Orycteropodidae; genus Orycteropus; species Orycteropus afer. The sequence continues at coordinate 5,781,157 of NW_006921756.1, forward strand.
CTTGGGGGAGTGGCGAAAGTTAGATATAGCCTAAATATTAAACAGCATGTAAGGCAAAGGCACTTCTGGAAGTGAGGGGAACTCCTGGATACACCGGGCCCTGAACATAGCTCTTCATTTTCTTGACCTCAGCTTTCCCTTTGCTGAAATGGAATTAATAAAAATTGGCTTTCCTTTCTCAAAGGGCTGTTGTTCAATCATGTTTTTTAAGTGCCTCTAAAAGTCTAATGTCCTGTATGATAAGAATGTGGCTGTGAATCCAAAGTTCATTAAAGCCTAACAGCAGTTTGTCCAAATTTACCTGTTGTCATTCATGTCACAAAACCATAAGACCAAAATAATTGGTGTTAGGAGGCCATGTAGGTGAAGGCAAAGGAATGAGAGCTGACAACATCTGGTATTGGTTATGATACCCTGGGGATAATAGTTTTGCAAAATTACTAAATGTTGTTGTTTAATTTATTTACTTATTCAGAAAATATATACCAAGGCCCCTTCTCTTCCAGGCACTATGCCAGGCTTTAGTGATATAAAGAACAAGGAAGACAAAGTCCTGACTTCATGGAGTTTATAGTCTAGAGGTAGAAGTTGTTCCTAAATAAATAATTGCATAAACAAACACATGATTACAAATTGGGGCAAGGGCTATAAAAGCACAGTACAGAGTGCTACGAAAGAGTATAATGGGAGATACACTTAATGCTGGAGCCTTGGGGAAAGCTACTCTGTCAAGCTGCATTAAACCTAAGACCAGAACTGAAGAAAAGATCTGTGTAATTAAAGTGAAGGAAGCAAGGCAGAATACATAATTACCCTGTGTAGGCATACTTATCTATTGTTGTATCCAGGAATTCTAGTGGTGCAGTGGTCGAGACACTTGGATGCTAGGACAGAAGGAAACCCAATGAAATCTCTATGAGTCAGAATTGACTCGATAGTAGTGAGTTTTATTATTATTTTCATTTTTATATCATTTAATATGACTGTTATGTTGTTGTTGTTGTTAGGTGCCGTCGAGTCATGAGTGACTCATAGCATCCCTTACGCACAGCAGAAACACCGCTTGGCCCCGTGCCAGCTCCAGGATCCCTGCTATACTTGAGCTCATTGTCGCAGCCACTGTATCAATCCATCTCTTTGAAGACCTTCCCCTCTTTTACTGAACCTACACCTTACCAAGCATGGCATCCTTCTCCAGGGAATGGTCTCTTCTGACAACATGACCAAAGTAGGTGAGATGAAGTCTGGCTATTCTCTCTTCCAAGGAGCATTTTGGCTGCACTTCCTCCAGGAAAGATCTGTTAGTTCTTTTAGCAGTCCATGGTACTTTCAGCATTTTCACCAGCATCACAACTCAAAAGCATCAGTTCTTCTTCTGTTTTCCTTATTCATTGTTCAGCTCTCACATGCATACAAGGTGATTGAAAATACCATCGTTTGTGTCAGGCGCACCTTAGTCCTCAAGGAGACACACTTGCTCCTCAGCACCTGAAAGAGGTCCCTTGCAGCCAACCTGCCCAGTGCTATACGTCATCAGATGTCCTGCCTGCTGCTTCCATTGGCATCGATTATAGAACCAAACAATATGAAGTCTTTGACAATGTCAATCTTTTCTCCATTTATCGTGATGTTGCTTATAGATCCACTTGTGAGGATTTTTTTCTTTATATTGAGATGTAATCCATACTGCAGTCTGTATTCTTCAATCTGCATCAGTAAGTGCCTCAAGCCATCCTCACTTTCAGCAAGCAAAGTTGTGTCATCAGCATATTGCAGGTTGTTAATGATTCTTCCTCCAATTTGATGCCACATTCTTCTTCATACAGTTCAGCTTCTCAGATTATTGGCTCTGCATACAGATTGAATAAGTATGGTGAAAGGATGCAACCCTGACACACTCCCTTCTTGATTTTAAACCATACAGAGTCCCCTTGTTCTGTTTGAACAATAGCCTCCTGGTCAATGTACAGGTTCGTCATGAGCACAAACAAGTGTTCTGGAATCCCCATTCTTCTCAATGTCATCCATAATTTGTCATGATCCACACAATCAAATGCCTTTGCATAGTCAATAAAACACAAGTAAACATCTTTCTGGTATTCTTCGCCTTGAGTCAAGATCCATCTGACAGCAGGTATGATATCCCTTGTTCCATGTCCTCTTCTGAATCCAGCTTGCACCTCTGGAAGTTCTCTGTCAAAATACTGCTGCAACCGTTTTTTAATTATCTTCAGTAAGACCTTACTTGCATCAGACATTAATGATATTGTTTGATAATTTCCACATTCTGTGGGATCACCTTTCTTTGGAATGGGTACATATATGGATCTCTTCCAGTCAGTTGGCCAGGTAGCTGTCTTTCAAATCTCTTGGCATAACCAAGTGAGTGCCTCCAGCGGGGCATCCATTTGTTGAAACATCTCAGTGGGTATTCTGTCAATTCCTGGAGCCTTATTCTTCACCAGTTCCTTCAGTGCAGCTTTGACTTCTTCCTTCAGTACCATTGGTTCTTGATCATATGCCACCTCCTGAAATGGATGAAGATCCACTAGTTCCTTTTGGTAGAGTGACTCCTTTTGATGCTTCCTGCATCATTCAATATTTTGCCCATGGAATCATTCAATATTGCAACTCGAGGCTTAAATTTCTTCCTCAGTTCTTTCATCTTGAGAAATGCCAGGTTTTCTAACTCCAGGTCTTTGCACATTTCATTACAGTAATTGGCTTTTTCTGCTCAAGCTGCTCTTTGAAATCTTCTGTTCAACTCTTTTATCTTGTCAGTTCTTCCATTTGCTTTAGCTACTCGCCATTCAAGGGCAAGTTTCAGAGTCTCTTCTGTCATCCATTTTGTTTCTTCTTCTTTTCTTGTCTTTTTAGTGACCTCTTGCTTTCTTCATGGATGATGTTCTTGATGTCATCCCACAATTCTTCTGGTTTCTGGTCATTTGTGTTCAATGCATCAAATCTACTCTTTAGATGGTCTCTAAATTCAGGAGGGATATATTCAAGGTCATATTTTGGCTCTCATGGACTTCTTTTAATTGTCTTCTAACTTCAGGTTGAACTTGCATATGAGCAGTTGATGGTCTGTTCCACAATCAGCTCCTGGCCTGGTTTTGGCTGAAGATACTGAGCTTTTCCATCACCTCTTGCCACAGATGTAGTCAATCTGATTCCTGTGTATTCCATCGGTGAATCCAGATGTATAGCCTCCGTTTGTGTTGTTGAAACAAGGTATTTGCAATGAATAAGTCATTGGTCTTGCAAAATTCTACCAGGCAGTTTCCAGCATCATTTCTGTCACCAAGTCCAAATTTTCCAACTACCAGTGATTCTTCTTTGTTTCCAACTTTTGCATTCCAGTCACCAGTGATAATTAACACATCCTGATTGCATGTTTGGTCAATTTCAGACTGCAGAAGTTGACAAAAATCCTCAGTTTCCTCATCTTTGTCTTTGGTGGTTGGTGCATAAATTTGAGTACTAGTCGTATTGACTGGTCTTCCTTGTAGGCGTATGTATATTATCCTATCACTGACAGCATTGTACTTCAGGACAGATCTTGAAACATCCTTTGTGATGATGGAATGCTACACCATTCCTCTTCAAATTGTCATTCCTGTCATAGTAGTTCACATGGTTGGTTGATTTAAAATGGCCCAAACCCATCCATTTCAGCTCACTAATGGCTAGGATATTGATCTTTATGCATTCTATTTCATTTTTGACAACTTCCAATTTTCCTAGATTCATACTTTGTACATTCTATGTTCTGATTATTAATGGATGTTTGCAGCTGTTTCTCCTCAATTTGAGTTGTGCCACGTCAGCAAATGGAGGTCTCGAAAGCTTTACCTTATTCATAGCAGTAAGGCTGGTTCTACTCTGATTATGCAGTCCTCCCAGTCCTATTTTGAGAGCCTTCCGATCTAAGTGGCTTATCCTCCTGCACTGTATCAGACAATGTTTCTGGGCTATTCATAAAGTTGAGCACTAATGTATCAGACAGTGTTTCTCTGCTATTCATAAGGTTTTCCCTGGCCAATTCTTCGAGAAGTGGATGGCTTCTTCCTTCTTCCAAGTCTGTCTCAGCCTGTAAGTTGTGTTGAAACCTGTGCACCATTTGCAACTCTGCTGGGTTTGAGACACCAGTGGCACAGCCTCAAGCCTCACAGCAAGTTGTTGTTAGGATGACTGCTATCGGTAGCTACTATAGAGTACACTACAGTTCTATATATTATTGTTACAAACTTTAGTTCATGTCCTCTATACCACTAGCATAAACCACAATCTACTACTGCATGCAGTAGTATAGTTAGTAAATGTTGCTACTCTTTATACTAAACAGCATCATCTATCATGATATAGCTGCCATTGATTGCTATTATTGCTAGAATGTGTTTTTTCTATTTTACTATAAATAACACAGTATGTGTTTTTTGTTATTAGGTGCTATTGAGTGGGCTCTGACTCATAGTGACCCTATATACAACAGAATGAAACATTGCCCTATCCTCTACCATCCTCCTGATCATTGCTATGCTTGAGCCCATTATCGCAGCCACTGAGTCAATCCATCTTATTGAGGGCCTTCCCCTTTTTCACTGACCCTCTACTTCACCAAGCATGATATTCTTCTTTAGGAAATGGTCCCTTCTGATAACAGGATCAATGTACAAGAGATAAAGACTGGCTATTCTTGCTTCTAAGGAGCATTCTGGCTGTATTTCCTCAAGACATATTTGTTCATTCTTCTAGCTATCCATGGTACACTCAACATTCTTTGCCAACATGACAATTCAAATGCATTAATCCTTCTTTGGTCGTCCTTATTTATTGTCCAGCTCTCACATTCATATGAAGCTATTAAAAACACCATGGCTTGAGTCAGGCGCACCTTAGTCTTCAAGTTGACATCTTTGCTCTTTAACACTTTAAAGAGGTCTTCTGCAGCAGATTTATCCAATGTGGTATTTCGTGAGTGCTGCTTCCATGGGTGTTGATTGTGGATCCAAGTGAAATGAAATCCCTGACAACTTTAATCCTTTCTCCATTCATCGTGATGTTGCTTATTAGTCAAGTTGTGATGATTTTTGTTTTCTTTATGTTGAAGTGTAACCCATATTGTAGGTTTCAGTCTTTGTTCTTTATCAGTAACTGCTTCAAGTTCTCTTCACTTTCCACAAGCAAGGTTGTGTCATCTGCATATCACAGGTTGTTAATGATTCTTCTTCCAATCCTGATGCTGCATTCTTCTTCACATAGTCCAGCTTCTCAGATTATTTGCTCGGAATACAGATTGAATAAGTGTATTGAAAGGATACAACCCTGATGCACACTTTTCCTGATTCTATATACCCTTTCTCTGTTCAAATGAACACAATTGGTCTACGAGCCTCTTGGTCTATGAGCACAATTAAATGTTCTAGAATTCTCATTGTTCTCAATGTTATCCATTATTTGTTATGACTCACACATGTCCTTGTATAGTCAATAAAACAAAGATAAACATATTTCTGGAATTCTTTGCTTTCAGCCAAGATCCATCTGACACCAGCAATGATATCCTTTGTTCCAGGTACTTTTCTGAATCCACCTTGCATTTCTGGAAGTTCCCTTTCAATACACTACTGCAGCCATTTTTGAATTACCTTCAGCAACATTTTATTTGCATGTGATCTTAATGATATTGTTCAATAATTTCCACATTCTGTTGGATAACCATTTTTGGAATGGGCACAAATATTAATCTCTTCCAGTCAATTAGCCAGGTAGTTGTCTTCCAAATTTCTTGACAGAAATGAGTAAGCTCCTCCAGCACTGCATCCGTTTGTTAAAACATCTCAGTGGGTATTCCATCCATTCCTGGAGCCTCGGTTTTTTTTTTTTTTTTTTTTTTTTGCCAGTTTCTTCAGCTCAGATTGGACTTTTTCCATCAATACTGTTGGTTCTTGATCATATGCCACCTCCTAAAATAGTTGAATGTCAACCAGGTTTTTTAGGTACAGTTACTTTGTGTATTCCTTCCATCTTCTTTGATATTTCCTGCATTGTTCAATATTTCGACCATATAATCTTTCAATAATACAACTCAAGCCTTGGTTTTTGTTTTCCTTTAATTCTTTCAGCTTGAAAAATGTTGAGTGTGTTCTTCTTTTTCTGATTTCTAATTCCAGGCCTTTGTACCTTTCATTATAATACTTTACTTTGTCTTCTCAAGCTTCCCCTTGAGATCTTCTGTTCAGCTTTTTTACTTCATCATTTCTTCCATTCATTTAGCTACTCTCTTTTCAACAGCAAACTGAACATGTATTTTGGTCTTCTCTTCCTTTCCTGTTTTCTTAAAGTGACCTTTTGCCTTCTTCACTTATAATGTCCTCGATGTCATCCTACTATACCTATTTGGTCTTCAGTCACTGGTGTTCAATGCATCAAATCTACTCCTCAGATGGTTTCTAAATTTAAGTGGCATATACTCAAGGTCATATTTTGGCTGTTATGAATTTCTTTTAATATTCATCAGCTTCAGCTTAAACTTGCCTATGAGTAATTGATGATCTGGTCCATAGTCAGTCCCTGGCCTTTTTCTGACTAATGATTGAGCTTCTCCATCACCTTTTTCTACAGATGTAGTCAACCTGATTCCTGTTTATTCCGTCTGGAGAGATTCACATGTATAGCTGCTGTTTTAGGAGCTCTGGTGCTGTAGTGCATTTGACCAATAGGCATTTGACCACTAACCAGAAGGCTGGTGGTTCAAACTTACCAGCCACTCCTTGGAAGGAAGATTGGGCAATCTACTTCCATAATGATATCACCTTGGAAACCCAAGGAGGGGTTGCTATAAGTCTGATCCAACTCGACGGCAGTGAGTTTGGGTTTTTTGTTTTTGTTTTTTTTTGGAGTTGCTGTTTATGTTGTTGACAAAAAGTATTTGCTATGAATAAGTAGTTGGTCTTCCAAAATTTTATTGTGTGATATCCAGCATCATTTCTATCAGCAAGACCATCTTTTCCTGATTCTCCTCCTTCTTCTTTTTTTTTTAAATCATCTTTTGCATTCCAATCACCAGTAATAACCAATACATCTTGATTGCATGTTTGGTCTATTTAATACTGTAGAAGTTGGTAAAAATCCTCAATTCCTTCATCTTTGGCTTTAGTGGTAAGTCCATAAACTTCAATAATAGTGATATTAACTGATCTTCCTTGTAGGCATATAGACATTATCTTACCACTGACAGCAATGTACCGCAAAATAGATCTTGAAAGTTTCTTTTCAATGATGAATGCAATGTCATTCCTCTTCAACTTGTTATTCCTGGCATAGTAGACCATATGATTGTTTGATTCAGAATGGCCCAAACCAGTACATTTCAGCTCATTAATGCCTGTTGTTGTTGTTGTTGTTATGTGCCGTCGAGTCAAACCCGACTCATAGCGACCCCTCCTTGGGTTTCCGAGGCAGTATCACTACAGAAGTAG
>NW_006921756.1:5788740-5789526 GCF_000298275.1 Orycteropus afer afer
CCGCAAAATAGATCTTGAAAGTTTCTTTTCAATGATGAATGCAATGTCATTCCTCTTCAACTTGTTATTCCTGGCATAGTAGACCATATGATTGTCTGATTCAAAATGGCTAATGCCAACCATTTCAGCTCACCAATGCCTAGGATATCGATTTTTATGTGTTCCACTTCATTTTTGACAGCTTCCAATTTTCCTCATTTTCATACATTCCACATTTCACTTATTAATTGATGTTTGCAGCTGTTTCTTTCCATTTTGAATCATGCCACATCAGCACATGAATGTTCCAAAAGCTTTACTCCATCCAAGTCACTAAAGTTGTCTCCACTTTGTGGAGGCAACTCTTTCCAAATCATAATTTGAAACCAAAGGGGCTCATCTTCCAGCACTGTATCACACGTTTCCTTGCTAGTCATAAGGTTTTCAGTGGCAAATGTTTTAAAGAAGTGGACCTGCCCATGTTCTTCTTCCTAGTCTGTTTTAGTCTGGAAGCTCCACTGAAACCCATCCACCATGGGTGACCCTGCTGGTATTTGAAATACCAACATCACAGTTTGTCACGGTATGACAAACTGACAGATGGGTGGTGAAAATACTACAGTATATGTATTTATTTTAAATATAATCGTTGTATGATCAAATATAGGAAATCTCCCTGATTACCCTTCCTAGATTGGATTACATGCTTCTTTGTTGTTGTTGTTAAGTGCCATCGAGTCATTTCCGACTCATAGCGACCCCATGCACAGCAGAATGAAACACTGCCCGATCCCGTGCCAGCCCCAC
>NW_006921756.1:5790076-5804801 GCF_000298275.1 Orycteropus afer afer
ATATATATTTAGCACTTACAATGTGCCTAGCTAGCACTGTTTTCTAAATGTAAATCCCGATGTGCAGGAGACAAATGAAGCTTAGAGAGACCATTCAATTTACCCCAGGTTATGCAGCAAGTAGGAGGTAGAACCAGAAATTGAAATATGACCTGACATTCAAGTCTATGTCCTGAATAACTACCATCACTCCCTCCCAAAAGCCTCGCCTTCACTTCTCACATTGTAGGGAACTGGCCTGTTGAGCTGTCTCTCCAACCAAGCTGAATGCGTTTGGTGCAGTCCAGGCCACGGAAACAGTGTAGGAGTGAGGTGTGAGCTAAGCTTGCGCTCAGAACTGCATCTCCACCTACTCCTCCCAGATATAAGACCTGTGGTAGATTATTTAACTTCTCTGAGGCTGAAGAAACCATGCACCCTGAGGGAGATGTCGAGAAAGTAAAAGTCAGAGAACATAAGAGAGAAGTTGCCTAGTCTCCTACCATCTTCCTGCTCTTTGATCAAGTTCCTGTGAAGTCTGGCTCAATTTACTAAATTTACAAAACTAGAATTCTGACTTGTATTTCTTTCCTCCTTCTCTCCTTCCCTCACTTCTTGTTTCTTCCCTCTCACCCTCTCTCTTTCCTTTCCTTTTTCTTTTTTTTAAGTTAGTTTGAGTAGAATTTTATTATTTGAAAGTAGAAAAAATATTAACAAAGACTCCTTAACAGGGTTGCTGAAGATTAAATAAGTATGTGAGGCCTTAAAATGGCACTGGATCAGCAACTAAAATTCTTAGAGTAGCATTTTTTTAATTTCTTTTAGTGAAAATATACAAAGGAAAATATAAACCAATTCAATGGTTTCTACATGTATAATTCAGTGACATTGATTACATTCTTCCATTTATCATTCAACTACTCTCATTATCCTTTTTCAAATTATCCCAAAATGCATTTTGTAAAGCCTAATACCACTAAACCAACAAAACAAAACAAAACCTCTATAGGGAAATTGTTCCATCACACATACCTTTGGGAAATACTGTATTACTATATTCCCTTCTAGTGATTCCCTATTATTAATCCTGTTGTAAAATAATACTGTGCATAACTCTGTGTTTCACAAACTTATTTGGCCTCCAAACTCCTTTTCCTCCATAATGCTTTGGTAAGTCCCACTGAACCATGGGAAATACTGCTGTGGAGAGTAGTACGGCTGAAAGTGGCTGACCTAGAAAACCTCTATGGCATCTTGAAGCTCTCAATTCTGAGTCTTTATTATTTTTTTATATTATTCAAAGATTTAGCAGTGAATTTTCATAATTGATATCTTTGCTGCTACTCAGAGCTGTTTTAGCAACAGGATTAATGCCTGTGGTTACAGATTTTTTCCAACTCTTATCATGAGAATCACATATTCTCACTAGGAGAATATTGGGGTTAAAACTTCAGTATGAAAACATTTCTGTTGGCTGGACATATTTTATATTGAAGTCCCCAGAATCACAAACTCTGGAGCTTGCAGACATAAGGAAAGCATACAGTCCCTCATCTCCTCCTTGTTGGTCATCTGAGACCCAGAGAGGGGAGCATTTTGACTAAGGTTGCTTTCTACCTCATCCTCTTCTAGACAGCAGATGATTACATAAATCAATGTATGAGTGGGTGGTATTGACCTCTATATGACCACTGCTGCTCTCATAATTAAACAGAAGTGTTAATATAGATCAAGTGGTTTTTCCACCAGCATTATCACGAAGGGTGCATTCTGTCCAGGGAAGGTGGAAAGCCATTGCTCTTCGTCTGCAGAAAGCCATAAAATCTGCAAATGCTAATAAACCATCACTTTTCCCAATTAAAAGAGGAAGCAAAACTGTCTTTAATTAAGGCTTCATTCATCCCTTGAGCTCTCACTAACTCATACCCAGGGGTACCAGTAAGCCCTGCTGGGCCCAATCACCTGCCATGCTCTTTGAAAGTAGTAAACTAACTCTATGTAAAGTAGGCCTGACTGAGAGTCAGGAAATATGTTCTGATTTGAGCTATGCCACTGACCTGGGAGAAGTTCCATCTCATCTCTGGACCTCTATTTCTTTATCAATAAAGTTATTCTTTTCACACACTCATAGTCATCAAATACTTTTTGAGCATCTCCTGTGCACTGATCCCTGCTGCTAGGCACTGAGGACACAAAGATCATGAAGGTTCAGTCCCTGCCCTCTGGTAGCTTGTGGTCCAGGGCATCTATGCATTGGGATAAGACTTGTTCAATAATTGGGCCTGTAAGAGCTCAGAGAAGGGAGTGGTTGATTTTATTTCAGTGTTTGGGAAATGTTTTTTAGAAAAAGGGATGTGACCTGAGTTTTGAAGATGAGTTTGTGAGATGAAGACAGGATGAGGAGGTTCTGGGCAGAGAGCAGTATGTGTGAATATGTGAAAGTGGGGCCCCATGAACCAGCAGGACATGTCTGGGAGAATTAGGTTTTGTACAGAATGGCTGGAGCAAGAGCTCTAAGAGGAGAAGGTGGGAGGTGAGGCAGGAGGGTGAGAAGTAAGGCAGAACAATAGACACCAGGCGCCAGACCATAAAGAGCCCTAAGTGCCAGGCAGAGGAGTTTGAATATTATTTTGAAATTCATCTCCATAGCTATATAATTTGAGTGGTAGAGTCAGACAGTTCATCATTCACTGGCTGTATGACTTTTGGCAAGTTAGTTGCCTCAACTGTGAAATGGGGGTAATAGCACTGCCTTTCAGAGATGATTCAATGTTCTTTTTGTAGATGATCCACTGGGCAGTAGAATTTTAGGCTGTAACTTTTGGTGCTAAACCATGAGAAAGAGAGTTCAAGACATTAATATATAAGTAAGGTTGGGGCTAGCTGGGATGCCCACACCAAAGAGAAATACTATTTAGATGATGTAGGATGGTACTCTTCTTCATTAATAATATCCAAGAGAAGAAATACAGAAGTAAAATAGTAACCATTAAAACATCATATAATATTCTTCAAAGCACATTCATCTGCACCATATCTTTTGATGCTCACAAATGTCCTGCCATGTAAGCAATTAATCTGTTGATTATGCAAGAGAAATTAAGCCTCAGAGAGAAAAGTGAATCATCAAGTTATACAGGAAGTAGTTGCACAAACTGACACTAGGTGTTCTGATTCTTGGTCCAGTGAGCTGTCCAGAAAACCCTAACAAGTGACCTCAGGTGACAGTGTACCAAATAGCCAAGGCTCACCAGCCACATTCACAAAAGTCAAGCTGAATCTTCCCATCATGAACTCAAGGGTAGTCTCTTCCTCATAGATATACCCCCTATTTCTTCTTTCTTTCATATGACTATCCTATGACTACCAACTTCCAAGCATTCGCCACAGCCCCTCACCTGTAATTTCCCAGGTACACTCCATCAGGGTTGAGCATTGGTGCAATCTTGAAGACCAGGTGTTCCCGTAAGACACGAGCAATCGGGTGCTGGCTCACAAGGAAGTCAATGATCCCTAGGGAAAGAGAAGCATCTATGTTAACCTGAAAGTGTTTTAATAAGGAGGGAATACAATGTTCTCAGCTTGACACACAGTATGAGCTCAATAGATCATATCTTTCAATAGGAGATATTTTACAAATATGTCTCTGTTCCCAAGAGACAGACAGTTCAAGACATAATACTGAAGCCTGTGGGCAGGAGTGAGAAAGCATTTCCTGCTTGAGAGAACATGGAGAGTGTCCAAGAAAAGATGGCATTTGAGCTATGCCTTGGAGGGACCTCCAGGTTTTGACAGGCAGAGATTAAAGAGGAAGGATGATGCTGAATAATACATTCAGAGATGCTCTTTAGTGGATCTATGGCTGGCTAAACTTGGGCATAGGATCTGATGGTCTAAATCCTCATGATGCAGATTGGCACACCAAGAAGTAGAGAAGAGAAGGGGTTTGGCAAAACTCACATGAGGAGAAGGAGATTTATTTAGTATCTCCCAACTCTGTTCCTTTCCCTGCTTTAAGAATCCTCTGTTTCCAGACTCCAGGGCCTCCTGCCCTCCTTGCTTCTCACTGGCACCAACACCACCCTGCATCCCAGTCACCAACATCAGAAAAGTTGAATTCTCCCTGATTCTCCAGCCAGGCAGTCCCCAAGTCCAGCTGATTCCCCCTTCTGTGGACTTAGCAAACCTTCTCCTCAGCTCCCTCCTTCAGTCTCTCTTCTAATCCAGGCCCATTATGCCTGGCCTGCATGGCAGCAACCACTTCTCAATGTGCCCTTGCCACCAGAGCCGAGTCATCTTTCTAACATGCAAAATTGACCATAAGCCTCTCTCCATGATGTCTTTCTGGTGATGGTTGGCATCTCTCTACAGGGCAGAAGGTGAGGGAACAAACAACTCTGAGCCCTTGCTCCTGCCCTCCTCTTCTCCATGCTTCTATTTCTTCATCAGAAACCTGAAAAAAATTGGGCAAAATGGTGCTCTGGAGTTCGATGAAGTGATTGAAATGCCAGAAAGTGATAGGGGAGTGCACAATGCTCCCCAATTGCAGAAAGGGGGACCTTATCTGGCTGAAGAAATTATGAAAGCCTTCAAGCATAAGGAACCTATTGCAGAGGGCCCTGGAAGATAGGTAAGTTTTGACAGACAGACAAAAGGAAGGTAGCAGGGAAACCAAGAACAATCCATGGGCCAGTGGCAAGTACTTAGCTTCTGGAATGAAAAATCTCTCCAGAGCATGTTCTAAAGCTGCCGTGACCAATGAAGTACATCTCAGGCTTTTCAATAGGCCAGGTCTGAGGATCCATCGGCAGCTGAAAGCCAGTTGGACATCCTTTACTTCTCTGCAGACACGGCAGTGGACCAGGTGCCCTAATTTATTTGTTGGTCTACATATTAAAGCTGCAGTTGGCCAGTAAACAGGCAGGGTAATGATGCCAGGCGTCCTCGTTAGGAACTAATAATTGCTTAATCTGTCCACTAATTGACCCCAGTTCCTGGGGCGGCGTTCCATCAAGGAGCCAGCCTGCACTCAGGGCCTGGCTATGCTACCTCAGAGAATGGCTTCTGGAAATGGAGTAGCTCATTGTGATCCATCCTCCTTCACAGATGAGCAGATTAATTGAGCTGCCAATTATGCAGCTAATAAAAGAATGAAAGAAAACAAAGCCAGACCAGAGGCTGCCACTGCCCAGAGCTCCCTCTCCCTGAGTGAGTTTTAGACCCATGTCTTGGCTTGAGGTTAGATATATTTCAACAGGAATCATTGTATTGATTAGGAAATTGGAAGGAGACTTTCTTTGGAGGTGTGGGGGTTGGTGAAGGTAAGCAGAGAAGAGTATGAAAAGAAAGTAACAATAGAGAGGAAATGCCACCTTGGCAATGGGCCAAGGAAACTGAGCATGTGGGCTTGTGTTCAAATCCTGACTAGTTATTAGCTAGTTATTAACCTTCTCTGACAAAATTTTGCATCTTAAGATAGATCTTGAACACTGATGTGTGAGTGGATTAGAGTGCCTGTATTTTAACTGCCTGGCACAGCACCTGAAAACTGTGATACACATTAATATATTCTCTTAGATCATAGATTAAAGGCAATGGGAGTAGTTAAAAATAAGACTGATTATAGAACTAACTGGGAGCTCTGGTAGCATAGTGCCTAAGGCACCTGATTGCTAACCAGAAGGCTGGCGGTTCAAACCCGCCAGCCACTCCTCGGAAGGAAGATGGGGCAATCTACTTCTGTAGTGATACTGCCTTGGAAACCCAAGGAGGGGTTGCTATGAGTCAGGTCCAACTCGATGGCACATAACAACAACATAGAACTAACTATGAGTCCTGGTCTATGAATTTTGCTAATTATGGGATTTGAGGACAAGGATACTGATTTTGAGAAAACAACAACCAACAGTGAGAGAACCTGGGTTCTAGTTTTGGCCCAGTTACTGGGTGACAGTTAGAAAGCCTCTGGGCCTACTTTCATCTTTACAATTAGGGGAAGAATTAAACAATTTCCAAGGAGGTATCCCACTCTTACAATCTGTAACTCCATTTATTTTACTCCTCTCCCCAAGAATAGAAGAATCCCCATCCATCAAAAAAAGATAATAATCTTCCTCTTGCTAGGAGACATGATCAACCACTGAGATCAGTCACTGTCCCTTCAGTAAACAAGTGTGCCAGGTCCTTTTCTCTGAGCTGAATTAGTAAGGAAGGTGGAAGAAAGCATAATGATAGAAAGCCTGGAGGCAAGAGGAGCTGGAGGAGAAGGAAAAGTGGCAGAGGAGTTGAAATTAACACTGGGTGCAGAGGTCATTACCCTGTGTCGACCTTGGTGTGGTCACGATGAAACTTGCCAGGTAAATCACAACTGGATCTTACATTCATTGTTGTTATTTCTCCCAGAGTGTTTGGCTCAGGTCTGGGCACATAGCAGCTACTTAATAAATGCCCATGATGGATTGGTCCTAGGAATTCATTCAACCTTGACAAAGTGTAAGGTTAGTGGAACTAATAATCACTCATCCCACAGATACTCACTGGCGCTGTTTGTGGTCCAGGTCCAGGCCAGACACCAGGCATTCCAAGATGAATAAGATGTTTCTACCTCAGAGGGGCATATGACAAGAAAGCAACTCTTCACTGCACCTACTGGCCAAAGCTCTGCTGGGGAAAGCACAGACAGAGCTCCTGAGCCATGCTGGCAGTAGGGAAGGGGTCTGAGAGGATGAAGATCTTAAAAATGGGTTGTTGTTGTTGTTATGGGCCATCAAGTAGGACCCGACTCATAGCGACCCCTCCTTGGGTTTCTGATGCAGTATCTCCATGGAAGCAGATTGCCCAACCTTCCTTCCGAGGAGTGGCTGGTGGTTCAAACCCACCAGCCTCCTGGTTAGCAGTCAAGTGCCTTAGGCACTACACTACCAGAGCTTGTGTAAGTAAGATGAGAGAGACGCGAGGAGAAAATGTTCCAGGCAAGGTAATACACAAAGTTTGGAGGTGAGAAAGAAGACAGGCTGTTAGGCAAAGCTCTTTTATTTCAGAGAGCATAACACTGTGGCTAAAACCCTGATACTGAACCTAGACTATTTGGGTTTGACTCCTTGCTCTGCCATTCTCGAACAGTGTGATCTGAACAGCTCAGTTCCTCAGTTCTCAGTTTCCTCATCAGTTAAAAGGAAGAGAAAAATAAAAATTACCTTATTATTGGTTATTACCTTATTATTGGTTATTGCCAGGATTTAAATGAGCTAATGTAAGTGTCTGGCACATATTAAGTGAGGACATGCATTTTAATCATGGCTTTTATTTGGTTTGGTAGTAGGGGGGCAGATGGGAGGAGTGTTGAGAGATGAGCTGGAGAGTAAACAGGGATTTGCTAAAGGTGAACAGGGCCAAAATTAAGACTACAAGGGCCACTGGAAAGTTTTTGGAAAGTTTTAAGCCAGGAAAATGTAGGATTAGATGTGGGCTTTGGGGAGTTCCCCTTGGGGTAGCATGGAAGCAGCTTGGAGAAAGTAATAATGAAGAGTGGGGTGTTCTGAAGAGGGTGTGGGGGCAGGTGTGGAGAAAGCCAACAAATGCAAAGAGGCTTGCAGCCAGAAACCAGGGTCCAACATGGTGTGACCTACATGGACTCCTCAGTGACCAAGGTCCAGAGAGTCATAGGGATGTAGTGGGGGACAAGAGAAACTGTGTGGATAGGCAGTGACACAACCCTCAAGAGCATCACGACTCTCCACTGAAATCACTACAACCCTAAAGAAACACAAATGAAACCCCATGCCATTGAGTCAATTCTGATTCATAGTGACCCTATACAACAGAGTGGAACTGCCCCATAGGGTTTACAAAGGTGTAAATCTTTACAGAAGCATATTGCCTCATTTTTTTTCTTTCAGAGTGGCTGGTGGATTTGGATAGCTAACCTTTTGGTTAGTAGCTGAATACCTTAACCTCTGTGCCACCAGAGCTCCACCCTAAGGAAAGTGGACTGCAAAATGACTGAGATTCAGTGCACTGAGTTCAGTTATACAACAATAAGGAAAGTTACATTTTCTGCACCCTTGAATTTTTGGGACTGAGGCAACACCTGCTATTTAGGTCTGCCTTGTTGGTCATTATATTCCCAGTGCTTACCTCAGTGCCTACACAAGGAATGTAGATATGTGTGAAATAAGTG
The DNA here is from genome assembly GCF_000298275.1 of Orycteropus afer afer. Classification (NCBI taxonomy): domain Eukaryota; kingdom Metazoa; phylum Chordata; class Mammalia; order Tubulidentata; family Orycteropodidae; genus Orycteropus; species Orycteropus afer. Next base: position 5,798,235 of record NW_006921756.1, read on the forward strand.
ATTAAAGATGGGCTGCTGATGGGCACTGCACATGCATTAGTTGACTTGTATTATTAGCTGACATATAATTCTACTGACTTCATTTTACAGACAGAGAAACAAAGTGAGGGTGATTATGTACTTGTCTCACAACATACGAAGAGCCTAGGTGGGATTCAAACCCAGTCCTGCTGTCCTCAGAGCTGTATTTTTTCCATTAAGTTAAGAGAAGAACCAGGAGTCTTTTTGCATGTGATTTGTAGAATGACTTACACAATTATAAACCAGCACAGTTTTTTCTCTGGAGAATCCTGTAAAAGGGTTATTGTTTTTGTTCTCTGGTAAGAGCCAGCATGCTATAGTGGGATAAGCCTAGACTTTTTTTTTTTTTTTTGACTTTGAGGTAAGACAGTCCAGGGTTTCTACTGTACCCAGAGTGCAGTTCATATGAAAATAGCCACTCTAGGCCCTTCCCTGACTCACCAGCTACTTTCAAGGGATTGGCTCCTGTCTGCTCTCAGTTGAGCCCAAGGGTCCCAAATTATGGAATCACAGGGAGTCTGTTCTTGAAGAGCGTGAAGTTCACAGAGTCCAAATCCTTACCCTAATCCCACCCCAAACTGCTCATTTCATAAATGAAGAGATGAAGGCCTAGGAAAATGAAAGGTGCCCCAACCAGCCTTTAGTGGGTCTAGTGTTACACTTGTAATATGAGGCTGTTTGGGCTAAAGAGAGAGAAAGGGAGAAAAAGGTGAAGAATGGAAGTAGAAGGAAAGCAGGGAAGGTGAGGGAGGGATGCAAAGGTCACTACTTTACTATTAGGTTGGGCTTGTTCCTGGTGACTGGTGGTATTAGGGTTGTGAGTACATGGTGCATGTGTGTATGTGTGCATGCATGCACATGCATGTGTTCTTTTCCTTCCTGCACAGAATAACTGAAACTCCTGAGGAAAGGCTGGGCTCTTATCTACAGAGTGTGATCTCTAGTGGGCCCTTTGGCATGTAGCTGCAAAGCTCAGTGCAGCAGCAGCAGGTGGGGAAGCAGGCCACCTAGATTCCAGTCCCCACTCCGCTACCAACTTGTCAGATGATGTTCCACGGCTCCCTTGACTTTTCTGAAAGGTAGGTAGGGTTAAGAACTGCGGAGTGACTTTGTGGGATTTCCAAGGAAGAGCAAAGGAGAAGAGGAGAGAGTGGACACTGTTAGAAACCTACATCTGTCTGGTGCTTCACCCAACACTGATATATGTTGTCTCATTTAATTCCTATAGCATTTCCTTGAGAAAGATATTGTTGCCTCCATTTTGCAGATAAGGAAACACAGGCTGTGAGAGTTGAGGACTTGCCAGCTTGGGTGGAAAGTTTAGGGCTCAAATTCATCTGTCCATCTCCAAAGGCTCAGTTATTCCCACTGTCCCATGCCACCCTCCAGAGGGTGGTGTGCCTTGCCCACAGCAGCATTCTATAAGTGTTGGTTTAATCAATTCACCAAATTCAATGAAGAATCTGAAGAGCATAGAGTGCTCTGCAGATGGATATTTTCAACGTAAGATGTCCTAACAACTCCAGGAAGCTTTAATGACATGACCAGTGGTCAGAGACCCAGGTTCCAATCCTGGTCAAGCACCTAAACTGCAATATAATCTTACCACACTATAAATACTCTCTCAGGAAGGTGGCAAGGAAGAGTGAGTAGCACATATATTATTGGAGTCATACACCTGGGCTTCGGTTCACAGTAAAGATTAAAGAGACAGGTATAAAAATTAAAAAAAAAAAAAAAAGATTTTATAAAAATTAAAAAATATATATTAAAAAAGATTAAAGGAGACAGGTATAAAATGTCTCACAGAGGACCACAATAGCCACTGTAGGACCCTCCCTGACTCTGGCACCAGACACTTTCAAAGGATTGGCTCCTGTCTGCTCTCAGTTGAGCTAAAGGTCTCAAATATGCAAAGTGCTGAAATAGCCCTGGTTCCTCCTCTAATAAATAATAACAATCACAATACTTACTTAATGCTTACTACAGTGGTCTAAATGTTTTATAGATATTAACTCATTTATCTTTACAACATGATGAGGTAAGATTTCTATTATTATTTCCATTTCAAGACAAAGAAACTGAGGCACAGAGAGGTTCTTTAACTTTCCCAAGGTCACACTTAATTAGTGAAGAGCTGGGATCCAACTCCAGGCAGTCTAGCTCCAGAGACTGCTCTCATACACTCTGCTGTAGGGAAACATGAGAGTTCCTTTGATTTCTCACAATGTAGCTGGAGAACAGAGACCATGAGTGGGGATTTGGGCAGCAGAGGGCTGACCGAGGCCGACCACCAAGCAGAGCAATGAGGAAATCAAGGCCCTGCAAATCCCTACTACCCCCCTCCAGAGTGCTGCGATGACAGAACTCCACTCTACTCCCAGCAGCAGGTGCATCAGCAGCTTGGTGGCAAGAACTGTGGTCCCAGCCAGATGGGGACAGCCAGGCCCCCCACGTCTGCTCTTTGCTCTAGGTCAGTAAGCTAGTTAATAGGGAAGAGTTAACAGAACTGAAGGTATCTCAGCCATCCTCCTTCCAGGCCTCAAACCCACCTGCCATCCCTGAAACAAGGTCTGCTGGGGAGGGGAACCAGGCTGAGGGCTATGACTGTGGTACTGTGATCTGGGCCTGTCACCAGATGGCTGAGGGGCCCTTTGGCAGACTGTGTCTCAGTCCTCTTTATTGGTAAAAGGGGGTAATGATGCTTATCTTAAGTTGCCTAGAGGAAGGATGAATTGTATATCTCAAGGGACAGTTATAGAAGCAGGGAATGTGTTGGGGAGATACATTACAGGGCCACATCTGCCATGAATTAGCTGGTTTACCTTAGGTAACCCACTTAATCTCCCTGAACCTCAACATCCTCATCTGTAAAATCAGGTAACCTCACACTGATTGTTGGGCGTGGTCAATGCTGTGCATTGCTCCAAGCACAAAGTTGCCCTTCTGATATTTTCCATCTCTGAGTGGGGCAAGGCAGCATGTAAAGGCTTGGGAGTTAGCTCCCTGGGTATTCACTAGCTGTGTAACCCTGTGTAACCATCAGGCTCATCTTTTTGAATCTCACTTTTCTGGTGGTACAGTGCCTAAGGCATTTGACTGCTAACCAGAAGTTTGGTGGTTCAAACCCACCAGCCACTTCACGGAAGGAAGATGGGGCAATCCACTTCTGTAAAGATTTACCTCCTCGGAAGCCCAGTGAGGGTCACTATGAGTCCGAATCGACTCACTGGCAGTGAGTTTGGTTTTTTCAGCATCCTAGAACCAATTTGGTCTTAGGAGATGGCCTCAGGGCCTCGGGCAGTCAGCTGCCACACCCAAGGCTGGTGGTTCAAACCCGCTGGCCACTCCCCGCCAGGTAGCCGGCTGTCTCTTGGGAGCTCTGGTAGCATAGTGGCTAAGGCACTTGACTACTAACCAGAAGGCTGGTGGTTCAAACCCACCAGCCACTCCTCGGAAGGAAGATGGGGCAATCTACTTCCATAGTGATACTGCTGTGGAAACCCAAGGAGGGGTCGCTATGAGTTGGGTCTGACTTGACAGCACATAACAACAACAACAGAACCAATTTAGGACTGGGTTGTCACAACAGCCCCATTTTACAGATGGGGAAAATGATGCTTGAAGATCTAGCTTTAGGCCTCAAATTTCTCATAGTTTAAAGAGGAATAAATAAATATAAATCAGGTATATAGCAAATAAAAGCAATAAAGCAGACTACCAGGCACTCTGATGGCCCTCTTTATACCTACAACGCAAGCACAAAGCATGGGACTGGAGGAACTGGGGCAGAGGAGGTCCATAGGAAATGGCACTTGAAATGAATGTTGGGAGATAAGAGGCATTTTCCAGGAGGCAAGGAGTACGGGCAGAGTCTTGCAGGTGCAAAGGCCTGGTGGTGAGAAGGAAGTCTACCCATTCCGGATTTGAGCTGTGTGGAGATGGGGTATATGAGGCTGAGCAAGAGAACCCGGAGAAAGCCAAGGAGCTTGAAATTTCTCTTAAGAAGGGAGTGGGCAGGCATTGGAAGGCTCTGACAAGGAGTAAATAGTTATTACTCCCATGGTTTAACCTTCAGCCAAACAATAGACAGGACTGTGAAGTTAACAATTATACCAGGGAGGTACTCTCCTTAGAACAATCAACCATGGGAGATCAGAAGGGCAATATTTGCATAGGGAGAAAGCTCAGAAGGTAGAAATGCATAAGAAAGGACACTGGCAAAAGATAACCACAGGGAGGAAATGAGAAGAGAGCTGTTGCATCGTGGGGATTGCAATCAATGTCACAAAACAAGTTTAAGTCCTAAGTTTACATCCATGAACTGTTGAATGGAAAATGAATCTGCTCTGTAAACTTTCACTCAAATCACAATAAAAAGTTTAAAAAAAAAAAAAAAACTCTATGGGACAACAATGAGTGTATCACAGCGTCATCAGAGAGAGCCCATGGGGTCCACTCAGCTTTTCTATGTCTCACTCTTGGTCTATAGAATGAGATGGTGACCTCACCATCTCTGTCTCCTACCCACAGAGGACATGGGAACAGGGTTTGGGCTCTCAGAGATGGAAATATTGATGGTAAGGCTACTGTCTTGCAAATAAAGAAAAGATGGCTGGGAGTTATTCACATCTAATCAGCTGGGGGACAGTTCTGCTGCCAAGTTTAGTAACTGACAGATGGCTGCAAGAAAAGGGATTGGTAAAACTAGGTGGGGTTTGGTACAGTTTATTGCAAGGACAATATTGGGGAAGGAAATGGCTAGAAGTGAGAATGCCAAGGAGTTGGGACACCCTAGCCATACCTTTTACAAACTGCTTGATTTTGTGCAAGTCATTTCCTCTCCCTGAAACTCAATCTCTCATCTGACAAAAAAGGAGGGAGGCAATTGTGCCTAATTACAACATTGTAAGACTCTGGATGGCAGTGAGTTTTTTTTTTTGTTGTTTGTTTTGTTTTGTTTTTTTGGTTATTTGCATAGTGCTTTACAGTTTGCAAAGCAGATTACCTGCTTCATTGCTCAGTTCCCATGGAGAAGGAGGCAACATCTGTCCAGTGTCTGCTGTGTGCACTGGATGTTTTATTGACATTCCTCTCATGCCATCTTCAAAACCTTTCTAGACAGGTATTGTTCTCCTAAGTTTATATTTGAGGAAATGAAGCCACAAAGCCAGGAGGTGGCAGATAATATTTGAATCCAGGATTGTCTGATTCCAAATTGCCTGATACTTCCACATGCTGCCTCCCTCAAGTCATTTAATCTCTATAGCCATTTTTCATATTCCTTTGACCTCATGGTCATTTTGAGACTAAAACGAGATAAATTACAGTTGAGTCTTGAAAACATGGGTTTGAACTGCATGGGTTCACTGCATGGAATTTTTTTTCAATAAATATATTGGAAATTGTTTTGGAGATTTGTGACAATTTGAAAAATTCACAGATGAACCATATAGCCTAGAAATATAAAAAATAGGATATATTCCTATAGGATATATACCTGCAGTATATTGACAGAGAACTTCCAGAAATGCAAGCTGGATTCAGAAGGGGATGTGGAGCAAGGGATATCCTAGTTGATGTGAGATGATGAAATGTAAGTTCTCTTTTTACTCTTTTGGAGAAGTCCTTTGATGCACATAAGAATTTAATTTGTAGAAGTTCTCAGTCATCTAGTTTATCTTCTGCCATTTGTGCATCATAGGTTATGCTTGATAATCTATTTATGACATAAATCAGGACCTCTAAGTTTGTCCCTATTATTCCTTTGATGTACTTTATAGCTTTAGGTTTCACATTTAAGTCTTTGACCTATCTGGAGTTAGTTTTTGCATATGGTGTGAAATGTGGATCATGTTTCATTTTTCTGCAAATGGATAGTCAGTCTTGACAAAACCAGTTGTGAAGGAGACTATCTTTTCCCCATTGAATAGATTAATGCCCTTCACCAAAGATCAGCTGACTGTAAGTCTAAGTGAGTTCTCAATTCTGCTTTGCTGGTCTATGTGTCTGTCATTGTACCAATACCAGGCTGTTTTGACAACTGTGGTTGTGTAGTAGGTTTTGATATCCAGGAGTGTGAGACTTCCTACTTTGTTCTTCTTCAATAGTGTATAGCTTATTCGAGGTCTCTTTCCTTTCCATATAAAATTAGTGATTTGTTTTTCCATGTCTTTAAAGAATGTTGATGGGATCTGGATTGGGATTGCATTGAATGTATAGATTGCTTTGGGTAGAACTGACATTTTCATAATGTTCAATCTTCCTATCCACGAGTATTATATATTCTTCCACTTACGTAGATCTCTTATAGTTTCTTGAAGCAGTGTTTCATAGTTTTCTTTGTATAGGTCTTTTATGTTCCTGGTAGGATTTATTCCTAAGTATTTTATGTTCTTGATAGCTATTGTAAATGGTATTGACTTCCAGAGAACTCTTTGCTGGTATAGAGGAATCTAACTGAATTTTGTATGCTGATCTTTTATCCTGCCACTATGCTAAATCTCTATTAGTTCCAGTAGCTTTTTTTTTTTTTTTTTTTTTTTT
>NW_006921756.1:5804901-5808877 GCF_000298275.1 Orycteropus afer afer
TTTCTATGTATAGGATCATATCATCTGCAAATAGGGATAGTTTTACTTCTTCCTTACCAATTTGGATGCCTTTGATTTCCCTTTCTTGTCTTATTGCCCTGGCTAGGAATTCCAATAAAATATTGAATAGAAGTGGAAATAGAAGGTGTCATTGTCTGGTTCCTGTTTGCAAGGGAAATGGTTTCAGTCTCTCTCCATTGAGAATAATGTGGGCTGTTGGTTCTGCACATATGTTGTTTATTATGGTGAGGAATTTCTCTTGTATTCTTATTTTGCTGAAAGTGTTTATCAGGAATGGATGTTGGATTTTATCAATCAATGCCTTTTCTGCCTCTACTGCTATGATCATGTGATTCTTTTCCTTTATTTTACTTATGTGATAAATTACATTGATTGTTTTTCTTATGTTGAACCATCCTTGCATATCTGGTATGAATTCCACTTGGTCATGACATACTATTTTTTTTATATGCTGTTGGAGTCTATTGAGTAGGATTTTGTTGAAGATTTTTGCATCTATACTCATGAGGGATATTGGTCAGTAGTTTTCCTTCCTAGTGGTATCTTTGCCTGGTTTTGGTATCAGGGTTATGCTTGCTTCATAAAATGAATTTGGGAGGATTCCATCCTTTTCTATATTCTGGAATAGTTTGAGTAGAATAGGTATAAGGTCTGAATGATTGGTAGAATTTTCCACTGAAACCATCTGGGCCAGGATTTTTTTGTTGGTAATTTTTTTTTATGACCTGTTCAATTTTGTCTTTTATTATGGTTCTGTTCAAATTTTCTACCTCAGTCTGTGTTACTTTAGGTAAGTAGAGTGTTTCTAGAAATCTGCCCATTTCTTCTACATTTTCAAATTTGTTGGAGTACAGTTCTTCACAGTATCCTGATAGTACTCTTTTTATTTCTGTTGGTTTTGTTGTGATGTTACCCATTTCATCTCTTATTCATGTTATTTGCATATTTGCCTTTGTTAAGATTGCCAGTGGTTTGTCAATTTTATTAATCTTTTTAAAGAACCACTTTGTAGTCTTGAGGATTTTTTCTATTGTCTTTCTATTTTCTGTTTCATTTATTTCTGCTTGAATTTTTATTTTTTACATTCCTTTTGGTGACTGTAGGGTTTTTTGTTTTGTTTTGTTGCTGCTCTTTTTCTAATTTTTGGAGATGTTAGGTTAAGGTTTTGATTTTGGCTCTTTCTTCTTTTTTGACATGTGCATCTATTGCTATAAACTGTCTTCTGATCACTGCTATTGCTGTGTCCCAAAGATTTTGGTATGTTGTGTTTTCATTCTCATTCAATTCAAGGAATTTTTTAAATTTCATTTTTGATTTCTTCTATTACCCAGTCATTTTTGAGGAGGGTGTTATGCAGTTTCAATGTGGTTGTTCTTTTTCCATTGGTCTTCTTAGTATTGATTTCTAATTTTATAGCACTGTGATCTGAGAAGATGCTTTGCAGAATTTCAATGTTTTTAAATTTACTGAGGCTTGCTTTGTGGCCTAACATATAGTCTATCCTGGAGAATGTTCCATGTGTGCTAGAAGAGCACGTATATTTTGCTGTTGTTGAGTGAAGTGCTCTGTAGATTCTATAAGGTCAAGTTGGTGGATTGTATTGTTTAGTTCTTCTGCATCTTTGTTGAGTTTCTTTCTAGCTCTTTTATCTCTTATTGAAAGTGGTGTATTAAAATCTCCTGCTATGACTGTGGAGTCATATATTTGTCTTTTCAATTCTGTTAAAATCTGATTTACATATTTTGGGGAACTTCCATTGGGTGCATTGATATATACTGTGGTTATGTCCTCTTATTCAACTGATACTTTAATCATTATGTAGTCTTTCCTTATCTCTTCTGGTTGTGTTTATCTTAAAGTCTATAGTATCAGAAATTAATATTGGCAATCCTGCACTATTTTGGTTGCCATTTGCTTGGTATATCTTTCACCAACCTTTGATTTTTAGCCTATTTTTGTCTTTGTGTCTAACGTGAGTCTCTTATAGACAGCATATTGAGGGGTCATGTTTTCTAATCCAGTCTGCAACTCTTCATCTCCTGAGTATCATGTTTAATCTATTGCCATTCAGTGTTATTATCAACAAATATTTATTGATGGTATTTTGTTGTGTGTTTTCTCATGGTGTTGCTGATTTCTTTATTCCATATAATTTTCTGGGCTGAGCTCATTTTGTTCATGAATTGTGTTATTATCTCCTTTGTTGCTATTGTTTTAGTATTTGCTAAATATTTGTGCCTGTTCTCTTTTTTATTTTGATGAGAAGATTTATTATTTTTCTTTGAGGTTACCCTGTAATTATTTTCTTCCCAAGTTTAAAACAGTCTGTTCTATCTCACAATTCTCTTGACTTCTTCACCATTTAGAAATTCTGTAACTACAGTATTTATTCCCTGTGTTTGGTTTGTAGTTGTCCTCATTTACCATTTGATGTCACTGGTTCCCTGTTACAGTCTTGTGAGCTTCTTTTACTTTGATACTTCTATAACTGGGTTGGTTTCTGGGTTATGTCATCATGTGTTTTAATCATTTGTTGTTGTTTGCTGTTGTTGGTTCTCTGTCCAAAGGAATACCTTTAGCATCTTTTGTAAGGTTGGCCTGTTTAACAAATTCTCTTAATTTTTAATTATCTGGAAATCTCCTAATTTCACCCTCATATTTGAGGGATAATTTTGCTGGGTATATAATTCTTGGTTGGAAATTGTTTTCTTTCAGGCTTTTATATATATTATCCCATTGCCTTCTTGCCTGCATGGTTTCTGCGAGAAATCAGAATAGTCTTATTGGTTTCCCTTTGTAGGTAACTTTTTGTTTTTCCTGTGATACTTTCAGGCTTCTTCCTTTGTCTTTGGTTTTGATGAGTTTGATGATGATATGTCTTGGTGATTTTCTTTTGGGGTCTATCCTCTTTGGGGTTTGTTGACTTCTTGAATGGATATATTCCCATCTTTCATCATGGAAATTCTCTTCCAACAAATCTCCAACAATTTTCTCTGTGGTTTGTCTTTTCCTGTTCTGGAATTCTGATTACATGTAGGTTATTCTTCTTGATAGTATCCCACATAAATCTTAGGCTTTCTTCATTTTGTTTTGATCTATTTTCTGACTGATCCTTTAACAAAGTAATATTGAGATATTTGACTTCAATCTTATTAATTCTGTCTTCCATTGATTCAATTCTACTCCTTTGCCCAGTCAACGTGTTCTCTATTTCTGAAATCTTAGTATTAATCTTCTGAATTTCTGTTTATTGTTTTTGTATCATTTCTATTTTTTTTTTAATTTTGTCAACTTGTTCTTGCATTGTTTTCTTAAATTGTTCTAGAGTTTTGTCCGTGATTTCCTTAATTTTGTCAGTGTTTACCTTGATCTGTGTCTCAATGCATTGAAGGTATCCAAATATAAATTTGAATTCCTTATCAGGGAGTTCCAATGCTTCTTCTTCTTCAGGGATGTTTTATGGGTTTGTATACTGGCCCCTTGTTTCTACTACTCTATCTTGCTTCTTTGTATGGATTGTGATGATCAGTTGTCTCTAAGACATTGTGATGGGTGTTATATTTATGTTTAATTTCTGGTTTTAGGTTGGTGTGATTCATCTAAGATTTTTTTTTTTTCTATTTATTTTGTTTTGCTATATCTGTGTGCCAGGGTACTGTGATCCTCTATTTGCTAGTTGTTAGCACTTAGGCACTCACCACTTGTCTCCTGGTTGGTATAATAGAGAATAAGAGTGTGGTGTGCACAGATTTATGTTAGCTGTTTGTAAGGAGCAGTTGGGGGTGAATTAAGGTGGCATTGACTGCCATCTATCATTGGTCAGTTGGTGCAAAAGCAAGTGATGGCCCTTACTCAGTGGGTGGGGCTGCAGAAGTATAGAGATTGCATTGTGTTGCAATGGTTGCTGTCTTCCACTCAGTTAGACAAAAATATATAATTAACAAAATAAACACCA
>NW_006921756.1:5809338-5820210 GCF_000298275.1 Orycteropus afer afer
AAAAAAAAGAACAAGAAGCAGGGATGGGAAAGAGAAAAAAACATGAAGACAGGAGGAAGAGAAAAAGAATAAATTATAAACAAACAAAAACAAAACTGGGAGATGGGCATGGCACCAGGCTCTCTCAGGTCACAGACTAGGATGGAATTCCTAATGGTCAAAAAGGTGGGTGGAGGTGGGGGATAGCCACTCCTGTGTTCACCAAGAGTGTATGGGGCATGAGAGTAACAAGGGGCTTATCATACCTTTCTAGTCATCAGCTTCCAGTGCATCTGCCCATGCTGTCCTTGGCAAGCGGAGCCCACTCCTATGTCACCATCCAGGTAAGAATGCCACTGGCATCTATTCAAAATAGTCCCACCTGCCACTTGCAAATATTCAAAATGGCTGCACCCTCAGGACAGCCACTGTCAGTCCACAGCCTGTTTATCTCCTTCTTCATTGTTTTCCTTTTTGGTTGTCGGGCACCAATAAAGTCTTTGCTCATGCAGTCCTTAGTGAACAGAGCCAATTCTTAGGTAGCTACCAGGAAATATTCAAAATGGTTGTGCCCTTGGGATTACCACAGTCCACAACTCTATTTGTCTCCTTACTCCCTGTTTTCATTCAGGTTCTTCTACTAGTTGGTATTTAATCCACTTCTTTATCCTTGCATTCAAAGCTCAGGGTTCCAGGATCATTTTTTGTATCAATTTCAATTGGCTTCTTATTGCTGCCTTGCAAAGGGTCTGTGTAGCTTGTCTGCCTATTCTGCCATCTTGCCAGAACTCCGTATTCTGGTTGTACTTCTTCCAAGAAAGATTTGTCTGTTCTTCTGGCAGTGTATAGCATGTTCCATATTTTTCACCAACACCACTACCTCATACTTGAGTATAAAAATTAAGTGTCATTTACTTTTGGTTGATGCTAAGCATGCCTCCCAACTCATAGCAGGTCATTTCCATTTTTGGTTGAGCAAATTATTGAATAAATGAGTGAAAGGATAATTTTCAGCCCTTACCCACCTATCTTATGGCTTTTCTACCAACATCCATATTGGGCTAGGGCCAGATTTCCTGATGTAAACTGCCAGAGACAAGTAAACAGAGCTTGGGAGTATAGATGATACTGTATGGCTCCTCTGTAATGTAATATATACTAGGGAATTTTATTCATCCCAGCTTATTCATTTATCCATCCATTCTTTCATCTATACCTATATTTATTCAATAAACATTTACTTAAATTATACCTAATAGAGAACAAGAGTGTCCTCTTTAAAGAAGTGAAGTAAATTTCCATCAAGATAATGATGCTGTATGTGACCAAGCTGTCCTAGAAACCACCAAAGTGCCCTACTTGGATATAGGGGTGCAGTGTGGTAAACTATTTAATGTAGTTTTTCTAGTCATAAATCTTGGTAAACTCTGTGGTAGAATTTGCTGTGAGCAACTGAGGAGCTCCTGATTGTAAAAGCTATCCACCCGGGGTATTTCTGTTGGGCACAATGCAAAGCAATGTTCTGGGAGGTTCCTGCTCTCTCTCAAGTGCTTAGAATTCTGATGTTATGATTGGTTAGTTTGGCCACTCTACCAGGCTCAAAGGAGGCCTCCTAGAGGCAGAAGAAGTCTCTCTTTGATTGTTGGTTGAGGAAGACGTGCTGCTAAAAGAGACACGTGCTCCTGAAAGAGACATGCACTGCTGGGAAAGAGATGCAAGAGACACGCATTGCTGAGCAAGACACAGCGGGACAGTCACTGTTGGGAGAGACTGTGAGAGACTGGTAGGAGAGAGACTGTGGGCTGGGAGAGAGACTGAGCATTTTTCCTGAACTTGAATTGTAGCCTGGTGCTTCCCTAATAAACCCTGTAATCTGTGAGTTCTGTGTGGCCACTGCAGTGAATTATCGAACCCAGGAGAGAGGTGGTGGGTGCTTTGGGAGGAACGGTTGGTGAAAGGGCTGGAGGGAGGCAGTATGTCTGGCCTTGCAGGAATAGGCCTTGGGCTATTGATGGTGATTCTGTCTTCCTCATGTGGGGTTAGAGGAGGTCAGAAGATGTGGCCTCCTTGCCCCTTTAGTAAGGGGGTAGGCACAGGATACACATGAGACCTTGCAACTCACCTTGGCACACAAACGAAGAAGGTGTTTCACCTGGGTGGACTCGCCCCGTGATGAATACCACCTTCTGCTCAGCCCCTTCCCGAAGGTTGTCTATAAGATAAAATGAAAGAACATTTCTAAGGAGGGCAAAGATAGTGGAAACTATAGGTGGGGGATGGGGACTGGTCTGGATGCTTTATATCTGTTACTTTTTAAATCATTATATCAGAACCAGCTGTTTCTGCATAATTTATTTATGTCCTTGTATACCCAATATTAAAAGGACCATATTATCTTTCCTTGATGCAAATGACCATATTAATATTACAAATTAAATGAGGAAGTCCTATGAGTGAAATAAAATCTCAGGTACCCTGATTGTGACCTTGGGCAAATTGTGTATCCTTTCTGAATTCAGTGGTCTCATCTATAAATGAGAATCACAAAATTTAGTTCATAAGGTTGTTGTCATCACAACATTATCATTGAGTTCCTACCACCAGAGTAGAGACCCCAAATCAGTAGAGACCCCAAAAGAGCCATGCCTTAGTGATGGTCATAAACTACTCTAGATACACTCTTGCAAAGCTTTAAATGAAGTCTCAAAAGGATCAAACTGAATGAAAGAAACTTCACTGCCTGCTAGACATTAAGCAAGCTGACACATTGCATATTACATGGTAAGCATTGAGTTAATGATAAAGAAGGTAGCTATTTATATTAATAATAGTAATAGAAGCTGCCATTTAATTATCTCCTTTTGTGTCAGGTACATAATATACATTATCTATAATCCTCACAACAACCTGCATTGTTAATACTTCTTAAATAGAATCAGAAATTGACTTAGAGAGGTTATATGATTTGTTCTCGGTCTCACAGCTAATAGATGGTAGAGCTGAGATTAGAACTCAAGTCCTTATCTGGTTGTGATGAAGTTAATAGAAACATGATTTTTCTTTCACCTTAAATAACTAAAAAAATTGGACAAAATATGCATAACAACTGTTTTTAGACATTAGATAAGAGGCAGTACAGGACTGTAATTTCTCACAGAAGGGGAGAAATTGAGACATGTCCTATGCATGCTCAGGCTTTCTGCCTGGAAGTCCATTCCAGATCACAGGGCAAAGAGGGACATCCTAAGCAGAGGTAGTCTCATTGAGATTCAAGTTCAGGGAACCTGAGGCAGTTGGAAATTGTGAAGCATAGTTCCAGAAGAGGGAGTTCTCTAGAAAAAGAGGTTCAGAAATCTGCAAAGAAGTCGTCTTGGGCCACTAACATGTGAATGCATAGGGTGAACCTTCATTATGTCAAGAAAAAGTGACCAGGGAGCATTTGAGTTCCCACCACCAGAGTGGAAGTCAGTGAAGACCTCAGAAAAGCCACACCTTACTGATAGTAATAAATGACTCTAGATCAACTCTTGCAAAGCTTTAGATTAAGTCTCAAAAGGATTGAACTGAATGAAAGAAAATTAATTACCTGGTAGACAAATTTTGACATTCTTTAAAGGAAGAAAACAAAGTCTAGACACTCAACAATATATAATTTATTCATAATATCCAGCATCCAATAAAAAATTACTAGACATTGGAAAAAGTAGGAAATGTGACCCCAAATCAGAACCAAAGTTCTTGTTGCCTCTACAGAAGTCTACTTGCATAAGACAGTTTAGTATTGTGCAAAGATATTATTAGACAAAAGCAGTAGCCAAGAGTAACTTTTCCAGAAAGAAGGCATGGGCTGGGAGATGGTGCTTAGCCATGGGCAGAAGAAGGACTGATTGACACAGAACAGGACAGTAATCTGGAGATAATTCAGGAAGGACAATTGAGAAAAACAGGATTAAAGGATTCTATTTGTGTTAGAGAATGATCTGGAAGGGGGTGGGGGTAAGAGTGTAGGAATTCTATAATTAACAGCCTTTCTGTTTCCAAAATGCTGGAAACAGGTCATTTTGAGTGTGGTTCATGATCCTGACAGTTGAGACACCAATGACAGACATTAAACTGAAAAATATTAACTCTATTAAAGCTGTTTCTTCTAAAGCTTGGGACTTGCTTGGTCTATTAGGGTGACCAGTAGGGTGGGGTAACTGCTTCCCCTCAGTGCTTTTAAGTCCCTTAAAAGCCACAAGAAATATGTTTTGTTGTTATGACAAGGGGGCCAAAATACATTCAAGAGAACCCACTGTGTGCTCAGCTAGCTATATGCCAGGAAGCTTTAAGGAAGAGGGAGAGGGAGAGAAGGCTCACCACTCTGAAAATTTTATTGTCTAAAAGAGGAGTTAGACACTTGGGCATTTCCTGGACTGAACATAAGATCCTCCAGGGAGAAACTGTGCCTTTCATGAATGTATCTCTAGTGTCTTTTAATGGAGCCTGGCATGGAGTAGGTACTCAAAGACTGACAGGTGAGTGCATAAATAAAAAATACTTGTGTGAATTGTGGTTTACAAATAAATTGAAACACAAATTAATTCATTTACTCTTCATCATATCTCTGTGAGGTGGGTAATATTAATCCTATTTTACATATGAGGGAACTGAGGCTCAGAGAAGGAAAGGACATGCCCAAGATCATGCAGCTAGCAGTGGTAGAGTGAGGTTCTGGCTCCCAGCCCAGTGTCCCTTTCATTACCTGGTATGTTTCCTCCTGGATCTACCAATATAAGATCCTACATCTACTGCACTTCCATCTACAATATACATAGGAGAGTTCAATTTCATCCTTTATTGATGGGTAGAAACTGAGCTACTGTGTTGGTATTTATATTGCTTTTCACTTAAATTAAAAAAAAAAAAAAAAAACACTGCATAACGTGGACCCCATCTATCTCAGCAGAAATGATAAATGGCATTACTGAGGCCCTTGATGAAGGCTGCCTTTATGAATGCCTGCCCTGACCCAGTATCAACTCAATTGCATTCAGCATTTCTGCTGACCACAGGGAAATGCAAAAGGGGCATTCTATTTGCACACTAATTTTACTGAGCTCCTGTGTCTTCATAAAATGATAACATGGGGCTAATAAAAATCAACCATCTCGGGTGCTAATATAAGCAAATGTTGATGCAGGCAGGTAACAAATTGCTTTGTCATTTAGGAGGCCGTAAAAGAGCATTATAATCATCTTTAGGCAAAATGGATGGGTCGTCTTTGCTTAGCTTTTAGCTTTCATTTGCAAAATAAATTTAAGGTAATGTAGCAGTTCTGAGGTGGTGTGACATGGGAGTGCCCCCCCTTTCGTGTCACTGAATCTTTAGCTTGTGTGCAAAACCAATTAAATAAATTCTTGGTGGAGGCAGCAGGGACGATGAAAAAAGTATGTTTGAACAAAACCAAGGTGGGAGAGAAGCCAAACAATGAGACCAAAAACAACAGCCCAGGAAGGAGAGTAATACCGTGTAGTTCTTGGTGGTTAACATGCATGAGAGCATAAGAGCACGCTCAAATGGAATGGGGCAGCTGTTCAGGGCTCCGTAGTTAAGCAGAAGGTGCTTGGAGTCAAACGTGCACACATACATTATGTACACTTTTATCATTATATCCTCCATCATCTACTATTTGCTCATTCATAAAATATTTACTGAACACCTATTAGGTGGTCAGGCACTAGTTATTATCATCCCATTTTACAGAAAGCCAGGGCCAAGAGATATTAAGTGACTTGCCCTCGTTCCCACAGGTACTGACTGGCAGAACCAGGGAACCAATTCAGGCAGTCTTACTCCAGAACCTGTGGTCTTTACCAGTATGCTATACTGCCTCTTGTGAAAGATGACAATAGTAATATCCCTTTACAGCAGCAATTAAATAATATGTATTGACTACTTAATTTGTGCCAGTCACTTTACATGACTGGTCTTATGTAAGTCTCGCAGCAAAGCCATGAAACATCTGCTACTTCTTACACCTATTTTACAGATAAGGAATCTGAGACCCAGAAAAGTTAAGATATTTGCCAAAAATTGCACAAATAGTGACATGAGAGCAAGGATTAAATCTAGATGGGTAAAAATATCAAATTTATGCTCTTAATCACTGTGTAATGCCACCTCTTGGAGATTAAAGAGGTTCCTGTGATGGTTTAAAAAGTATATCCACATATTCTTTGTGAATCTCTTCTCTTCAAGAGGTGAAGATTAACTCCCTTCTCCTTTAGTTAGGCTGGATTTACAGACTTGCTTCTAACAAAGAGAATACTATACAAACAATGGTATATCACTTTTTTTTTCCTTCTTAATTTGATTTTTTTATTGTTGTTGAAAATACACACAGCAAAACATACACCCAATTCACCAATTTCCACACATATCATTTAGTAACATAGATTACATTATTTCAGTTGTACAAACATTCTCACCCTCTTTTTCTGAGTTGGTTCCTCCCCATTAAGAAAAATTCACTGGTTCCTATCTAATTTTTCAAGTTACTGTTGTCAATTTGATCCCATATAGATAGTTCTTAAAAGATCAAGATTGCTCAAGGGCGACATATTTTACTAGCTAAGCTAAACTATTGCTTGGTTTTAAGAACCCTTTAGAGTATATTTTTGGTTCAAAGCTAAAAGATTATCTCAGGGCAATAGTTTCAAGGGTTCATCCAACCTTCACAGCTCCAGAAAATCTAGAGCCCATGAGAATTTGAAATTCTGTTCTGCATTTTACCCTTTCTGATCAGGATTCTTCTACAGCATCTTTGACAATGATGTAATGGTAGCCAGGCACCACCTAGTTCTGGTATCATGGCAAAGGGCACAGTTGTTACTGGAGACAAATCCATGCTGTGGTTGTTGTGCTTAGGTTCTGTTCACCTGGTTCCAACTCACAGTGACCCCACATACAATAAACAGTACCCAGTCCTGCACCATCTTCAAAAGCATTGATAGGTTTGAGTCCATTGTTGCAGCCATTGTATCAATCCATCTCATTGAGGGTCTTCCTCTTTTTCACTGTCCCTCTACTTTGTCAAGCATGATGTCCTTCTCCAGGGACTGGTCCCTCATGACACTATGCTCAAAGTACGTGAGACAAAGTCTTGCCATCCTCACTTCTAAGGAGCATTCTGGCTGTACATCTTCCAAGGCAGATTTGACATTATTCTGGCAGTCCATGGTATATTCAGTATTCTTCACTAATAACATAATTCAAGGACATCAATTCTTCTTTGGTCATCCTTATTCTTGTCCATCTTCTGCATGGATATAAGGCAATTGAAAATATCACAAATTCGGTCAAGCACACCTTAGTCCTCAAAATGTTTGTTTTTTAACAGTATAAGAAGTGTTTGCAGCAGATTTGCCCAATGCAGTACATTATTTGATTTCTTGACTGCTGCTTCCATGGGCATTGATTGTTGAGCCTAGTAAAATGAAATCCTTTTCAACTCAATCTTTTCTCCATTTATTATGATGTTGCTTACTGGTCCTGTTGTGAGGATCTTTGTTTTCTGGATGTTGAGGTATAATCCATACTAAGGGCTGCAGTCTTTAATCTTCATCAATAAGTGCTTCAAGTCCTCTTTGCTTTCAGTAAGCAAGGTTGTGTCATCTGCATATTGGAAGTTGTTAATGAGTCTTCCACAAATCCTGATGCTACGTTCTTCTTCATATAGTCCAGCTTCTTGGATTATTTGCTCAGCATACAGATTGAACAAATATGGTGAAAGGATATAATCCTGATAAATACCTTTCTTGATTTTTTAATGGCTGCCTCTTGGTCTAGGTACAGGTTCTGCACAAACACAATTAAATGTTGTGGAATTTCCATGCTTCAAAATTTTATCTATAATTTCTTATGATCCACAGATGAGTGCATTTGCATAGTCAATAAAAAACAGGTAAATATCTTTCTGGTATTTTCTGCTTTTAGCCAAGACCCATCTGAGACCAGCAATAGTATCCCTCGTTCCACATTCTCTTCTGAAGCCGGCTTGAATTTCTGGCAGTTTCCTGTTGATATACTGCTGAAATCATTTTTTAATTATCTTCAGCAAAATTTAACTTGTGTTTGACATTAATGATGTTGTGTGACAATTTCTGCATTCTATTGGCTCAGCTTTCTTTGGAATGGTCTCAATTACGGATCTCTTCCAGCTGGTTGGCCAGGTAGCTATCTTCCAGTTTTGTAGCATAAACAAGTGAGCAATTCTAGCATTGCATTCATTCATTGAAACATGTCAATTGCTATTCCATCAATTCCTGAAGCCTTGTTTTTGCTAGTGCCTTCAGTGCAGCTTGGACTTCTTCCTTCTGAAATAGTTCAGTACAGACCAAATATTTTTGATACAGTGGCTCTGCGTATTCCTTCTATCTTTTTTTGATGTTTCCTGTGTTGTTCAATATTTTGCATACAGAATGCTTCAGTATTGCGCCTCAAGGCTTGAAGTTTTTGTCTTCAGTTCTTTCAGCTTGGGAAGTGCCAAGTGTATTCTTCTCTTTTGGTTTTCTAACTCCAGGTCTTTGCATATTTCATTATAATACTTTACTTTGTCTTCTTCAGCCACCCTTTGAAAACTTGTGTTCAACTCTTAGGAAAAAAAAATTAACTTTTTACTGTGGTGAGTGAAAGTTTACAGAACAATTCACTTTTCCATTCATAATTTATACACATTTTGTTTCATTCCAGTGATTACAATTCCCACAATGTAACAGTATTAATCCAACTTTCTCCTTATGTTTCCTATTTCCATTCATCCTTCTTTCCTATCCCTTCCTGCCATCTGAATTTTGTCCCTAGAGAAATGCTGCCCTTTTGATCTCAAATAGTTGATTTTTCTAAGGAGTGTGTACCTCCCTGGTGCTTTTGTTGACCTTATAAACCTGTTTATTGTTTGTGTGGAAGTTGAGCCACAGAGGTGATTTCAGTTCCAGGCTTGAAGGATGACTAAAGGCTTGGGACTCCCACCAGTCTCTATCTGACCCTTGAGCCTGGTCTTTTCTATAAATTTGAGATTTTTTCCCACATTTTTTTTCTATTCTATCCAGGACCTTCTAATGTGATCCGTTTCAGAGCAGTTGGTAGTGGTAGCTAGGCATCATCTAGTTCTTCTGGTCTCAGAGTCATGAAGGCTGGGCTTTGCATGGTCCATTAATCCTTTGGACTAATTATTTCCATGTGTATTTGCTTTTCTTCACTTTTCTTTGCTCTGGATGGGGAGAGACAATAGTTGCACCTTAGATGGCCATTCATAAGCTTTTAAGACCCCAGTTTCTACTCACCAAAGTAGGATGTAGAACATTTTCTTGTGAAATATGTTGTGCCATTTGACCTTGGTTTTTCCCAAGTTTATAGTACTGAATGCCTAAGCCAAATGACTCATTCCCTCAAGGTGTTTGACTATGGCTAAGGAGTTTTCATGCTTTACTATATTCATGGATACATTTGCAGCATATGTAAATACATATGTAGAAATATTCTCTGTCAAATATATATATATATATAGTATTTACCTCTGTTGCTTTAACTATTGTTCTCCCAATGTCCTCTTTTGCCTTGATCATTTTGTGCTGACTTTCCCTTATTTCATTCATCATTTCTTCCATTCAAGAGTAAGATTCAGAGTCTTTTATGACATCCATTTTTATCTTTTCTTTTTTTTAATGACCTTTTGCTTTCTTCATGTATGATGCCCTTGATATCATCCCACAACATATCTGAACTCTGCACATTAGTGTTCAATGCATCACATCTGTTCTTGAGATGGTCTATAAATTCAAGTGGGGTATATTCAAGGTCGTACTTTGGTTCTCCTGGACTTGTTTTAATTTTCTTAAATTTCAACTTAAACTTGCATATGAGCAATTGATGGTCTGTTCCAGAGTCAGCCCCTGGCCTTCATCTTACTGATGATATTGATCTACCCCATCATCTCTTTCCACAGATGTAGTTGATTTTATTCCTGTGTATTCCATCCAGGAAGGACAATGTGTATAGTCAGTCACCTTTTATGTTTTTGAAAAGAGGTACTTCCAATGAATAAGTCATTGGTCTCAAAAATTTTTATCATGCAATCTCTGGCATCATTTCTACCACCAAGACCACATTTTCCAACCACTGATCCTTCTTCTTTGTTTCCAACTTTTGCATTTCAATCACCAGTAATTGTCAAGGCAACTTGATTACATGTTTGATCAATTTCAGACTGTAGAAGTTGGTAAGAATCTTCAATTTCTTCATTTGTGGTGTTAGAGGTTGGTATGTAATCTGAATAACAGTCATATATGATGGTTAACATTATGTGTCAGCTTCTCTGGGCCATGATTCTCTGGTTTGGCAGTTATGATGAAATCTTATCTAACATAATCACCTCCATGGTGAGATTTGCTATGAGCAGACAATAAGTGAAAGGGAGAATCCTCAGGGAAGTGGCCTGCTTTAAATATATATGAATATTCTGACAGTGCTCTCTAGCTTTTTGCTCACTTTGGATCCTGCATTTGCCTCTTATCATCTGACCTCTGTTTCTTGGAGCATAAGCTAGTAGTTTGCCATCTTACCTGCCAATCTTGGATTCATCAGCTGCTGCAGCTACATGACTCAAGAAAAGCCTCCAGGCTGATATCTGACTCATAGATTTGGGATTTGCCAGCCTCTACACCTGTGTGAGCCATTTCCTTGAGATAAATTCCTCTCTCTCTTTTTCTCCATGTGTATGTGTGTGTGTGTGTGTGTGTATATATAATGTATGTTTCTCTCTCTCATATAGGTCCATGTACCTATACCTATATGTAGAGAGAGAAACATACATTATATATATGTTGTTGTTGTTATGTGCCATCGAGTCGG
>NW_006921756.1:5820536-5861909 GCF_000298275.1 Orycteropus afer afer
CATTAATCCTTTGGACTAATTATTTCCATGTGTATTTGCTTTTCTTCACTTTTCTTTGCTCTGGATGGGGAGAGACAATAGTTGCACCTTAGATGGCCATTCATAAGCTTTTAAGACCCCAGTTTCTACTCACCAAAGTAGGATGTAGAACATTTTCTTGTGAAAGAAAATATATATATATATATAAACATACATTATATATATAAGCTCTGGTGGCATAGTGCCTAAGGCATTTGACTGCTAACCAGAAGGCTGGTGGTTCAAACCCATCAGGCACTCCTTGGAAGGAAGGTTGGACAATCTACTTCTGTAGTGATACTGCCTCAGAAACCCAAGGAAGGGTCACTATGAGTCGGATCCAACTTACGACAATGAGTTTTGAGATATATGTATGTATTAATATATACATACATACACACACACACACACACATAAACTTCTCACCAATAGTCTGTCAGTTTGTTGTACTTTGGTGGCTTGCATGTTGCTGTAATGATGGAAGCTATTCCACCTATATTTCAAATACTAGCAGGCTTACCTATGGTTGACAGGTTTTTCTATTGCCTCATACTCGTGCAAAAGCTGGATAATGAATAAGGAAGACTGAAGAAGAATTTGAATTATGGTATTGTTGAAGAATATTAAATATACCACGGACTGCCAGGAGAATGAACATTAAGTTGGCCTCTACTTTGAAGAATCATATTTTGAATGCCTTCCAACCTGAGAGGCTCATCTTCCAGTACTATATAGGACAATGTTCCACTGCTATTCATCAGGTTTTGACTAGCCAACATTTTAGAAATAAACTGCAATGTACTTCTTCCTAGTCTGTCTTAGTGTGGAAGGTCTGCTGAAACCTGTCCACAATGGGTGACCCTGTTGGTATCTGAAATACAGGTAGCATTGCTTCCAGCATCACAGCAACATGCAAGCCACCATAGAATGACTAGCTGACAGATGGACAAATGGTGGACACATTCCATATCCTCTGTCTATTCCTCATGTTCCTTCTTTCTTTGTTGCTTCAAATGAGTAGAGACCAATTCTTGTGCCTTGAATGGCCTCTTGCAAGCTTTTAAGACCTGAGGTGCAACACAATGAGTTAGGAGATAAAGTAGAAGCACTAAACAAGTTATTAAAAGAGCTCTGGTGGTATAGTGGTTAAGGCGTTTGGCATTTGGCTACTAACCAAAAGGTTGGTGATTTGAACCATGGAAGAAAGAAGAGGTGATCTGCTTCCGTAAAGATGTATAATCTTGTAAACACAGTGAGGGTCATAATGAATTGAAATCGACCTGATGGCAGTGAGTTTGCTTGTTTTAAACAAGTTATTAGACCAATTAACTGGCATATTCCATCAAATGATGAACCTCCAAACCAAGAAAAAAATTGCATGAGGATTTTGGTTGTACACAAACAGCCTCACCAGCTATCCCCCCCCCCTTTTTTTTTAATAGTTTTGTAAATATGTCTTTTGCACAACTTTTGCCAATTCAATTTTTTACAAGTGTTCAGATTAACAACAATTACAATAATCAGCTGTGCAAACTTACCCTTAATCAATGTGATGTTTCCATCACCTTTGCCACCTCTCTCATCCCTGATAGCTACTAATAAACTTTTTTGTCTATATATTTGGCTTCTCTTGTCTTTTTATATAAGTGAGGTTATACAAAATGTGTCATTTTGTGATGGTTTATTTCACTCAGCAGAATGTCTTCTAGCTCTATCCATACTGTAGCATGTATTAAGACTTCGTTTCTCCTATTGCCTCAGTAGTATTCCATTGTACGTATATACCACATTTTGTTCATCCATTTATCTGTTGATAAACATTTAGTTATTTCCACCTTTTTGCTGGGGTGAACAATGATGCAATAAATATTTGTGTACAAGTCTCTGCTTTCATATCTTTTGGGGATATACCTAGGAGTGGAATTGCTGGGTCATATGGTAGTTCTATTTTTAGTTTTTTGAGGAACTGTCATAATTTTCCACAATAGCCATACCATTTTATATTCCCACCAGTGATGTATAAGAGTTCTAATTTCTTATATCCTTGTCAACAATTATAATTTTCTGTTTATTTATTATTATTTTTTAAAAATCTTAGTCAACCTAATGAGAGTGATATGGTATTTCTTTGCGGGTTTGATTTGCATCTTTCTGATGGTTAATGACAATGAACATTGTTTCACGTGTTAAGTGGTCATTTGAATATACCCTTCGGTGAAATATCTATTCAAGTCCTTTGTCCATTTTGTTGTTGTTATGTACCATCGAGTCGGACCCAACTCATAGTGACCCCTCCTTGGGTTTCCGAGGCAGTATCACTACAGAAGTAGATTGCCCCATCTTCTTTCTGAGGAGTGGTGCCCATTTTATGATTGAGTTATTTATTTTTCCATTGCTAAGTTGCTGAAGTTTCATATATATTTTGGTTACTAGATTCTTGTTTCTGAAGATATTCTCCTAGTTGGTAGCTTGTCTTTTCACTTTTTTTGGTAAAGGATTTTGGTGAAAAAAAGGTTTTAATTGTTTTGAGGTCCCATTTATTTGTTTTGTCTTTTGCTGTTTGTGCTTTTGGAATGATATTAGATATCTGGTATTAAAAGCTAGGCCTGGCATCATTACCCCTGCTTTTTCTTCTAAGAATTTTATTGTTTTAGTTTTCACATTTAGGTCCTTAACACATTTTGAATTTGTTTTTATGTATGGTGTGAGATTTGGATCCTGTTTTTCTGCATGTGGAATCAATTTTCCCAGCACCATTTATTGAAGAGACTCTTTTCTCCCCATGAAATGGACTAAGCACCCTTGTCAAAAATCAGTTGACCATAAATGTGTGGGTTTATTTCTGGATTCTCAATTCTATTCCATTGGTCAGTGTGTGTATATTGGTACAAAGCTGTTTTGATCACTGTAACTGTGTCAAAAAAAGAGAAAAACTCACTGTCATTGAGTCCATTCCAAATTACAGCACAAAATGGAAAGGCCCCATAGGGTTTTCAAGGCTGTGATTCTTTATAGAAGCAGACTGCCTCATCTTTCTCCTACAGAGCTGTTGGTGGGTTCAAAATGCCTATCTTTTGGTGTGTTTTAAAATCAGAAGTGTCAATCCTTCTACTATGTTTTTCTCTTTCCGTATCAAGTTGAAGATTGGCTTTTCTATTTATGTAAAGAAGGCTGTTGGAATTTTAATTGTGATTTCATTGACTATAGATTGCTTTGGGTGGTATTAACATTTTACCAATATTAAGCCTTCTAATCCATGACCATGGAACATCTTCCCATTTATTTAAGTCTTCTTTAATCTCTTTCAGCAATATTTTACAGTTTTCATTATATAAATCCTTTATGTCTCTGGCTTGATTTATTACTGTTGTTGTTAGGTGCCATCCAGTTGGCTCCAACTCATAGAGACCGTGTGTACAACACAATGAAACACTGCCTGGCCCTGCACCATCCTCACAATCCTTGCTATGCTTGAGCCCATCATTGCAGCCACTGTGTCAATCCATCTCATTGAAGGTCTTCCCCTTTTTTGCTGACCCTCTACTTTACCAAATGTGATATCCTTCTCTAGAGAATGGTCCCTTCTGACAAATGACCAAAATAGAGGACTTAGTCTGGCCATTCTTGCTTCTAAGGAGCATTCCAGCTGCACTTCTTCCAGGACAGAATTGTTCATTCTTCTGGCAGCCCATGGTATTTCCAGTATTCACCAACACTACAATTCAAATGCATCAATTCTTCAGCCATCTTCCTTATTCAATGTCCAGCCTTCTCATGTATATGAGGCTATTAAAAATAGCAGGGTGTTTGTCAGGAGCACCTTAGCCTTCAAAGTGACATCTTTTTTCTTTAACACTTTAAAGAGGTCTTTTGCAGCCGATTTTCCCAGT
This sequence comes from Orycteropus afer afer, assembly GCF_000298275.1. Taxonomy (NCBI): domain Eukaryota; kingdom Metazoa; phylum Chordata; class Mammalia; order Tubulidentata; family Orycteropodidae; genus Orycteropus; species Orycteropus afer. Next base: position 5,824,445 of record NW_006921756.1, read on the forward strand.
GCCTTATGTCATCTGATTTCATGACTGCTGCTTCTTCCATGGGTGTTGATTGTGGATCCAAGTAAAATGAAATCCCTAACAACTTCACTCTTTTCTCCATTTATCATCATATTGTTTATTAATCCAGTTGTGAGGATTTTTGTTTTCTTTATGTAGAGGTGTAATCCATGCCGAAGACTGCAGTCTTTGATCTTCATCAGTAAGTGCTTCAGGTCCTCTTCACTTTCAGTAGGCAAGGTTGTGTCATCTGCACCTCACAGGTTGTTAATGAGATTTATCCCTAGATGCAATTGTAAATGATATTGTTTCCCTAATTTCCCTGTCACTTTTCTCACCACTGGTGTATGGAAACCCAACTGATTTTTGTTTGTTGACCTTGTACCTTGTAACCGCTAAATTCCTCTATTAGCTCTAGAAGTTTTGTTGTGAACTCTTTAGGATTTTCTATCTCTAGGATCATATCATCCATGAATAAAGTAATTTTACTTCTTTTCCAATCTGGACACTTCTATTTCTTTTCCTCATCTTATTGCTCTGGCTAGGACTTCTATACAATATTAAAGAAAGGCAGACACTCTTGTCTTGTTCCCAATTTCAAGAGGAAAGCTCTCAGTCTTTTTCCATTAAGTATAATGTTGGTTGTTGGCTGTTGGCTTTTCATAGATGCTCTGAATCATATTCAGGAATTTCTGTTCTATTCCAATCTTTTTTAGGGTTTCATAAAGAAAGGTGTTAGATTTTATTAAATCCTTCTTCTGCATCCATAGAAATGATCATGTGGTTCTTTTGCTTCGTTCTATCAATGTAGTGCATTACATTGATTGATTTTCTAATGTTGAACCTTCCTTGCATTCCTGGAGTAAATCCCACTTGGTCATTGTGTATGACTCTTTTAATAAGCTGTTGAATTCTGTTTGTTAGCATTTTGTTGAGGATTTTTGCATTTATATTCATAAGAGATATTGGCTTGCAGTTTTCTTTTCTTATGATGTCTTTGGATTTGGTATCAGACTTATGTTGGCTTTATAGCCTGAATTAGGGAGTATGCCTTCCTTCTCTACCTTTTAGAAGTGTTTAAACATTATTGGTGTAATTCTTCAATAAATATTTGATCAAATTCCCCATTAAAACATTCTAGTCTAGGACATTTTGGGGCAGGGGGTAGGTTTTTGATCACTGATTCAGTCTCTTCATTTGTTATGGGTCTTTTGAGACTTTGAGTTAGTCTGGGTAGATTGTGTATTTCTGATAATTTACCTATTTCACCTACATTACCCAGTTTGCTATCATATAGTTGTTCATAATATTCTGTCATAATTCTCTTTATTTCTATTGGGACAGTTGTAATGTCCCCTCTTTCTCTCTTTTGGTTATTTGCATCTTTTCTTTTCTTTGCCAATCTAGCTAAAGGTTTGGCATTTGCCTAAGGCATCTGACTGCTAACCAGAAGGCTGGCAGTTCAAGCCCACCAGCCACTCCTTGGAAGGAAGATTAGACAATCTACTTCTATAGTGATACTGCCTCGGAAACCCAAGGAGGGGTTGCTATGAGTCAGATCTGACTCCACAGCAGTAATTTTGAGTTTGTTTGAGTTTCAAAGAACCAACTTCTGGTTTTATTGATTCTCTCTGCTGTTTTTCCATTTGGTATATCACTTTTGAGATTAGATTATAAAAAAAGTGAAGCTTCTGTGTTATCTTAGATTCACTCCCTGCCTTTCTTGGATTACTCACTCTGGGGGAGCCACCTGCCATGTTATGATATTCAGCCTATGGACAGGCCTACATAGCAAGGAAGTGAAGTATCCACACAATAGCCAAGAAAGAACTGAGACTTGCCAAAGCCCCATAAATGAACTTGCAAGTGAAGCCTTCAGCCTCAGTTGACTGCAGCCTTGATCAACAACCTGACTGCAACTTCATGAAAGACTCTGAATAAGAATCAACCAGCTAAACTGCTTTCACACTCCTATTCACAGAAACTGAGAGATAATAAATGTTTGTTGCCTAAACTGCTAAAATCTAGGGTAATTTGTTACGCAGCAATAGAAAACTAATAAAGTCCCCTGCAGATAACTATAGTCCTTTCTGTCTTAAAACATTTTAGCTTCACCTTTCATTTAGTTGATACACAGAACTTAAATAAATGTGCATCTATTGATGTTAAGCATGAGTGAAGACCAAAGCCAGACCCTCAGTGCCACGATGGAGAGAAAGCATCAAGCCATTTGATTAGTTATCAGTGAATCTGTGGCTAATGCAAGTACTAAAGACATCAAGAGATTCCTTTAAAAGCACTAGGTGGACCTTTGAGGACAAAACTCTCCAAGAAATTCACATTCTCAGTCTTGTACCCTCATCTGTACTGACAACAACTCTCTCTCTTGTTATGAGGAGGAAGTATTAATATGAAGGAAGAAGGGGGTGATGAACTGGGAAGGGAAGGTAGAGTATTATAATGGAAGAAGGATAAATTCCTCTTTTTTTTTCAACCTAAGTCTTTTTATTTTTTTGACTTCATGATCCCTGAAGGCATCATAAAGTCAAGAAAATGTCTTCCTGTTGGCCTCTAAACTGGATAAATTGCACTGTTTTATTCAGTACCCCAGGGCCCAAACAAGCCACAAAACTAAGCTGGAGACAAACCATACAACTATTGTCCTGGCAGCAATAATATGTGTCCTGACCAACTACGTTAAGAGGTGTTGAATATTTTATGAATAAGGAAATAATGGATGATTTAAAAAAAAAAAAAATTGTCTGATATTGGCATTAGTATTCCAACACATATTTTGAGGGACGTAATCCAATCTATAAGAATTCCCAAGAGCTATCCAGTGTTACTATCCCTTAGGGTTGTTGCTAGCTGGTATCTGTCTGAGGGACTGCTCTTGACAGGAATAGCCTTGTCACTGCACTGCTAGCACCACCTCTGCCAGTGCATATTCCACAAGGCCACCAAAGCGGTCTCTCAAATGCAAATAGGAGCATACTACTTTCTCTGCTTAATTCCCTTCAGCAGCTCTACTTGTCCTCAGGATAAATTCAGCTTCCCTACCTACCCTGGCATCCCAAGTCTCTGGTTTCTGGTGGTCACTCACCTCTCCAGCCCCTTTCCACAGGTCCCAGTTTCAGTTAACTCTTGGCAGTTTCTCAAACACAACATCCTCTCCCACATCTTCACACTTGGGTACATGTTTTTCTCTCTGCCTAAAATGCCAGCCCCCACCACGTTTGTCTGGCTTACTCCTACTCAGCTTTAAGACTCTGCTCAGATGTGCCTCCTCTGCGACAGGAGGGAGGAAACTAATGTTCATCGAAGACTCGCCTGCTTATTAACCATGGTGTTTATGTTGTGCTTTATCTGATTTCATCAGCCCAATAATTATTTATGTTCTTTCACAAAAGATGTCATGTTGAAGATAATATGAGGATATCATTCTGTTGTCCACACTGATGATAAAGAGGGTATAAGGGCTGTGAATTTTTGTGAGAGGATGGGTGTGGTGCAGTGAATTACTTTGTGCTGTTGTTGTTATGTGCTATTGAGTCAGACCTGACTCAGAGATCCCTCCTTGGGTTTCCAAGGTGGTATCACTACGGAAGTAGATTGCCCAACCTTCCTTCCAAGGAGTGGCCGGTGGGTTTGAACCACCAGCCTTCTGGTTAGCAGTCAAGTGCTTTAGGCACTACATTACCAGAGCTCCCAAATTACCTGATACGGCTCTTCAAGTGACTCCCACCAGATGACTGAGTGAAACTATGTAAATGTACAGTGCTTGTGGCTCTGGTGTCACAATGCCTCAGGCATTATTTGACTGCTAATCAGAAGTTTGGTAGCATAGTGGCTAAGGCACTTGACTGTTAGCCAGAAGGCCGGCAGTTCAAACCCACCAGGCACTCCTCGGAAGGAAGATGGGGCAATCTACTTCCGTAGTGATACTGCCTTGGAAACCCAAGGAGGGGTCACTATGAGTCGGGTCCGACCCAATGGCACATAACAACAACAACAACAACAATCAGAAGTTTAGTGGTTCAAACCCACTAGCTTCTCTGTGGAAGGAAGACTGGGCAATCTACTTCCATAAAGATTTACAGCCTCAGAAACCCAAAGGGGGTCACTATGAGTCAGAATTGACCTGATGGCAGTGAGTTGGGTTTGGTTTTGGTGTAGCCCATTAACATACTAGTAATGTAAATAAAATACAAGGCACCCTTGTGGGGGTAGGATCATGGAAATAATGTGTATGGAAACCTAAGGTGGGGATTGGTCAGTTTTGTCATTCCTCTAGGCTTAAAATGAGCCCCCAGCCTGGCTATCTGCTTCCAAAAGGTTACAGCCTTGAAAACCCTATGAAGCAGTTCTCCTCTGCACACTAGGGTTACCATGAGTTGGAACTGACTTGATGGCAACTAACAACAACCCTAGCATCACCACTTGTGATTCCTTTTCTTTATACTTTTCTTTCTCTTTTTACAATATTAGGAAGATTTTCCTCCATACTACCAAATTCTGCTTTCTTGTGATTTTCATCCATTGGTTCTATTGTATCCTCAGAGACGTTTGATTCTATTTTTGCACACTTACTAAGAATCTTATTATTTGCCAGGTATATATTGAGTGCTGGGGACACAGACATGAATCAGAGAGGGGCTGTCCTTGAAAGATCATGGCCTGCTCAGGGAGACTGACATCAAACAACTAACTTTATAACCAGGCAAGGTATGATGAGTACCAGATACAAAGCTTCCATTCAAGTGCTTTTAAGACTAATGAAGACATGAGGATGGGGCAAAGCTTCAAGCTTTGGAGAAAGGCCTCATAGCATGTCAAAGAACTTTCTCTCTACTGCCTTATCTGCACACACCCAGCCACACCCTCATTGCCCAAGTCTGACATCCTGGTGAAACCTTGATGTCTCTAGCAACAAACCAGCACCTACTTGGATCTATGCCTTTTCCCCAAACATAGGGTATCTTTTTGGTATCTGTTGGCCACTCCTTGAACCCTGTTTTCCTTTTCCCTATATCGTTTCCGGTTGTCTGTGGCAGATACACCCAGACCTCAATGAGTCATGCCCTTGTATAGTCCACTCTTCCTTGAGTGTAGGCAATAAGTGTGTGTGGTCTACCCCCTCTATATCCTCTGTGGATGACTAGAGAGCCACAACCTTTCTCCTGACATCACACCAATATTGACCCAGTCTCTGTACTCAGGGATCTCCCAGTCTGGTGGGAGAGTGATCAAGTAAATAATCAGAACACAGAGGCTGCTGTGGGGGCCCAATGGGGAAGCAAATAGTCCTAGAGTGGTTCACTGAGATCAGAATAATTGTGCAAGGTCTTAAAAGGTGAATGAGGGGAGTTCATGAGGCTCCCTCACTCCTTCAAGTGTCTCCTCTCCAGAGAGGCCTTCTCAAACCACCATGTCTAAATGACATACCCTTGACCCATGGTAACTAAATCATTAATCTGTTTCTCCCCCTCCCCCCATTCCAGTAGTATCCCCCTGATACTATAAATTTATGTGTTTATGTTCTATTTTCACCACTAGAATGAAAGCTCCATGAGGGCAGGGATTTTGTTTGTTTGTTTGTTATAGTTATATCAGTGTTGGTAAAACAAAGTGGGGCTGGAAATTGTGGTTAAAAGTATGATCCTTAGAATCAGATTTATCTGGTTGGAGCCCAACTTCAATATTACATCTTTACTAAGCCTCAGGTCAGGACCTATAAAACAGTGAAAATATCCACCTTATGGGCATTTCACAAGCTTAAAGAAGATACGATGTCTAAAATACTTGTCACTCAAAAAATGCTATTGTTATGTGCCATGGAGTCAGACACGACTCATAGTGACCCCTCCTTGGGTTTCCGAGGCAGTATCACTATGGAAGTAGATTGCCCAACCTTCCTTCCGAGGAGTGGCTGGTGGGTTTGAACCGCCAGCCTTCTGGTTAGCAGTCAAGTGCCTTAGGCACTAAGCTACCAGAGCTCCCACTCAATAAATAGTACCTGCTATTATGGAGATGGGGGGAACTCTGGTGGCATAGTGCCTAAGGCACTTGACTGCTAACTAGAAGGCTGGCAGTTCAAACCCACCAGCCACTCCTCGGAAGGAAGATGGGGCAATTTACTTCCATAATGATACTGCCTTGGAAACCCAAGGAGGAGTTGCTATGAGTCGGGGCCAGCTCGACGGCATACAACAACAACAATATTATAGAGATAATCATCACAGCTTTGGTGGTGTAATGGTTAAAGTATTTGGCTGCTAACCAAAAGTTCAGTGGTTCAAACCAACCAGCCCCTCTGCAGAAAAAAAGATGAGGCAGTCTGCTTCCATAAAGATGTACAGCCTCGGAAACCCAGTGGGGCAGGTCTACTTTGTCCTATAGGGCCACTATGAGTTGGAATCAACTCAGTGGCAGTGGGTTTGGGTTTTGGGGTATTACAGACAAAGGTATGTGGCAGGTATTTAAAGCCTTTCATTTAAAGTTTAGTTTGTAAGCTAAAGTAGTTCCATACCCCCAGTTATGACAATCAAAATGATCTCCAAACACTGCCAAATGTCTCTGGGGGTCGGATAGGGTGGTGCAGAATAGCTCCTGTTTGAGCACCATTCTCATAAAAATTGTGAACTTTATTCAGACTTGTCAGTATCTCTCTAAGGAAACCTCCCCAATTTTCCAGACTTTATGTCTTTCCCAACTCTTCCAAAAAGCCTCTCCAGACACTTTCAGATCATAGTGCTCTTACCCTCTTCTGACCTCACAATTCACGGTCTGGATCCCTTATGTGGTCATAAATCATTAGGTTCCTTGGCCAGGTACGACTTAAAGCCACAACCCAGATCTGTTCTGCTTAATGCCCAGCATCTGCACTTGTGAGCCTTGGGGCCATCTCGAGAAAACAGTGGTGGTGGCAAAATTTATTTTCAGTTCCCTCTCTCCCTTGCCTTGCTCCCTCTGAGTCACATTTCCTCACCTAGGTTCAACTTTCTCATAGCCTAAAATCTCTTATCTATGTGGTGGATTTACTCATGATCAAGGATAGGGATAGAATGTTCTACCTTTGATGAAATGGGAGAAAAGAACAGGGGTTATAGGAGTTATCATTGAAAAGAATATGACTATAACAGAGAAATGCTCCTGACAAGAAATAAAGGTGTGGTTCTGGAATTTCAAGGTTTGGGGAAAGGATGCTCTCTGGTACAACTTAGATATCTTCAGTTACATATTAAACCAGCTCTTTGGCTTTAAAAAGCAATAAGGAGGTCTCTGACTTACAGGAGACTCAGAAGCTGTCAGAAGGGCAAGGCCTGTGAGGTGACTGAATAGAACATCCATATCATGTAGATGAGGGAGCTTTGGTAGCATAGTGCCTAAGGCACTTGACTGCTAACCAGAAGGCTGGTGGTTCAAACCCACCAGCCACTCCTCAGAAGGAAGGTTGGGCAATCTACTTCCATAGTCATACTGCCTTGGAAACCCAAGGAGGGGTCGCTATGAGTCAGGTCTGACTCGACAGCACATAACAACAACAGCCACATCATGTAGATGAAGGGAGGCTTAGAAAGGATGAGTAACTTGCCCCAGATCCCACTGCTGGGATGATACAGCCAGGTCTGGAACCCAGGGCATAGAGCTCCTAAGTCTGAGCAGGCTCTTCTCACTACACTGGGCTGCCTCCAGCAGTGGCAAAACAGGCTGGAGCTTAAAAAGCACCCATGGAAACCTGCCAAAGAAGAGAAGGAAAATAGAAATACCATGGGCCTGAGATATACATGCTGGTTCAATTGAGGAGTGGTCACTTTGACAGCTGATATCTGTACAGGAGCAGGGCTGAACCTCCTCTCTACTCACAGTGCTGCCCCTCCTGGAATTTGCCATTTATGAGCGTCCTTTCTACAGGCTGGCATGCTAGGCCCAGAAGAAGGTAGGGAGTAGGCCTCAGCAAGTAGGCTGCTGGCAGGAGGGCTCTTCCTGCCACTATCCACCAGCTTGTTAAATCTGCAACCTGATGCCAGCCCCTTCCAAGCACAGTTGTCCGTTCAGAGTACCTGCTTGGGTCAGATTTCACAGGACACAGACCAAAGATTCTGAGGTTTGCATGCAGGAACTTGACTGGGGATTGTTCTTAGGAATCCTTGTGTCAGATGCAAGGTAAGCAGGATTTGATAGGGACAGTCACAATAATGACGTACACAAGTCCCAGGAGGAGCTCAGGGCCAGGCAGGTCTTTATAGCAGTTATAGCCTTATAGCAATGAGGAAGGAGGTTGGCTCTGTACTCCTGCACTGGCCGGACCCTGGACATAGGCTGCCTCCAGGGTTGAGGCATAACGTTAAATAAGGCAGCTTTCTTTGACCCAATGCATTTTCCAAGAGGGTCTCAGTTATAGGCTGTCTGACACTGACACTGAGGGAATGGGTGTCTTGATCGTGAGGGAGGTTCTGGGCAGTGAACTCAGCATCCACGACACCAGCTCTTAGTTGAGGCAGCTGAGGAGAGCATGGCAGATAGGAGACAAGACAAGAAGGCTGATGAAGGGCTTTCTTTCTTAGTTTGATCCATATACATTTTCTGAACACTGACCAAATGCCAAACTTCAGATTAGGCCCTGAGGCCATGGAGAAGAATCAGACTTTGTCCCTCAAAGACTAGTAGAGGACAAAGATCAAAAGCCTGGCTTCAGAGTTAAAAAAAAAAAAACAACAACAAAAAAACACTACCTTCAAGTGGATTCCGACTCATAGAGGCCCTATAGGACAGAGTAGACCAGCCCAAAGCTGTAAACCTTTACAGAAGCAGACTGCCTCATCTTTCTCCCACAGAGTGGTTGGTGGGTTCAATTTCTAGCCTTTTGGTTAGCAGACAAATGCTTCAACCACTGTGCCACCAGAGCTCTTTTCATAGTTATACACTTATATTCCAGAATTAGACAGAAAGGTTAAATTCCACTTGTGTTTATGTGTCCTTGAGCTTGAGAGCTTCAGTTTCCTGCAAAATGTTTTCTATAAAATCAGGATAATAATAATATCAACCTCATAGAGATCTTGTAGGAATTAAATGAGATAATGCATAAGACCTAATGCATAGTAAGTGTTCAATAACTGGTATTTTACAGACACTTGGAGGTCACTTGGTCCAGTGTCTAATTTTATAAATGCAGAAACCCTATGAGGCAGTTCTATTTTGTCCTCTAAGGTTATTATCCAGGGAGCTCTGGTAGCATAGCACCTAAGGCACTTGACTGCTAACCAGAAGGCTGGTGGTTCAAACCTACCAGCCACTCTTCGGAAGGAAGGTTGGGCAATCTATTGCCCTAGTGATACTGCCTCAGAAACCCAAGGAGGGGTCCCTATGAGTTGGGTTCAACTTGACGGCACATTACCACCACAACAAGTTTGTTATGAATCAGAATGTATCCCAGAGCACACATCAACAGCTAAGACTGTAAGTAACATGAGAGCCACAGCTTGGCCTGTTTTTTTCACAGCCTGCATTTCTAATGCCCAACACATGTAAGGTGCTCAATAAATATTCGTAGAATCACAGTAGATTATTTGTTGCCCTTTGGTTGAATGAGTGTATCAGACTAGAACTGAGTGCCCAGACTTCCCGCAAGATGTGCTCTGCCTTTTGAATTTGCCTTTCACAGCCTCCAGAAATCCCTCCCCAGGTTCAGTTTCAGGCTTATTAACAAATGCAAATTGAATTACACCATGCCCTTTTGTAACAAGGACAACAAAAACAGTTTCCCCAGGAAAAGAGGGTGAGGAGAGGTGAAAGCTGGGATAAAAGTTGAAGACAATACATTCTAATCAAACTTGATAAATATGTAAATTAAAGCAGCTAAACAGTTGGCTTTGACAAATGACTTCTCAGTAATGGATTTTTCCAGAGAGAAAGGGGAGAGTTCAGTCTGCCTGTTAGTCATAATAAAAGCCTGCTCCTGCTTTCTTGGAAATGTGGGCTGAATGGGGCAGGCAAGGGATGCTCTGAGGCAGAGCAGAGAATTAAGCGCTCTTTTCACTGATGCCACTCTTTGAACACCTGCTAGCTGTTAGGAGTGGCCATCAGCCCTGCAAGAGAGGTGAGAACCCTGCCTCATGGGTGAGGAAGCCAGGTAAAGATAAGTATGAGCCAGATTTGGCAGACTCCAAAGCCAGATGTCACCTGAAGGGCCAAAGCAACTAGTGACCAGGAACATAAATTCAGTCCCTCTTATGGTTTTATTGCCATCAGAGACCTCACCAATTCAAAACTTGTTGTTGTTGTTATGTGCCATCGAGTCGGACTTGACTCATAGCAACACCTCCTTGGGTTTCCGAGGCAGTATCATCACTACAGAAGTAGATTGCCTCATCTTCCTTCTGAGGAGTGGCTGGTGGGTTTGAACTGCCTGGCCCAGTAGAGATATACAGAAAGGATCTGCGTACTGACTAGATACACAGCTAACTTACTACTTCCTTCTGTCCCCTCCCCTGTCTTTCCATCTATAAAATAAGTTGTTGGAGTCATCCCAGATGAAACTGCAGCTAGCATGGTATAGAAATGGTAGTCAAATTGCAGATCCTTTGCAAAATAAGACACAACTGTCATTTTAAGTTCCAAATATGGGGGGGGGGTTATTATGCAGCAATAAATAATCAGAATAATCAATATGAAATGGATGATTGTACTAGGCTTTAATACAACAATGGGGGTGGGAGCTCTGGTGGTGTAGAGCATAAGGCATTTGACTGCTAACCAGAAGGCTGACAGTTCAAACCTACCAGCCACTCCTTGGAAGGAAGATTGGGCAATCTACTTCTCTAGTGATACCACCTCAGAAACCCAAGGAGGGGTCACTATGTGTTGGATCCAACTGGATGGCAGTGAGTTTGGTATTTTTTGGTTTTTTTCCTATCTCTGAATTCAGTCTTTGTTCTGACATCTCCAAGGTGCAGATTTCATGTCCCAGCTATACCAGATAAGAGAAAAGTTATTCTATGCGTGCACATATACATTGAGTCTGTATTAGAGCTTAAGTTCCAAAGCACTTGGTTTGTGGAAGGCTGCAGTCTACAGTGAGAATCCTAACTCTGTTTTGAGTCTTGACATAAATCCAGACCCACATGTGTTCTTTCTGACCATTAATTCACCAATGTGGCTATGCACAGACAAGTCCCGGGCACCTATGGAGGGGAAGATCGCCCTCAGGAAGAGTGTGGTTGAAAGTAGATTATGCGCACACAAAGAACTAGGGAACTTGCCTGTGTGTGTCCTTAAATCTTTATTGAAAATAGCTGCATGAAAATAGCTAATTTAAGTTAAAGGTTGGTGTCTTGGTATTGTCCTGTGGTCACCTTGTGGCTATGACCATGATAGTATGGTCATGAGTCATACCCTGATCACCATGTAGCCAGGTGGTCAAGTCCTAGAACCAATCGAGTAACCCTTTTTAATCTGCAGTTGTGTACGTACGTATCTCAATCATGATCCTTTCCTCACTTCTGTAGTCCCACCTGCGAAAGTGATGAATTGATCTGCCACCTAACATGATCTTTTGATGATTTCCTTTGTTCTCTGTCATATACAACGAACATCATGACTGTGATTCAGTGGACTCCATTTGGCTTCTGTACTGTGTCTATGCTGATGGTTTCCCTCATCCTGGATAATGATCATTGTTTTGTCTTTGTCCTGTTTAAAGCTTAATAAAAGAGTCTCATAAAACATGTTGGAATCTGTGGTCTTTTTTCCCCTAGCACAAATCCACTTTTGACTCAAACTCCTACAAATACCTGAGTTGTATACAAAGTTATCAGAAGTAAGGTGCAAATGGAAATTCAAGTGGAACAGTTTGCAGCCTTCACTATTAAAACAATTTCACTAAACACAGAACAAATATTTATGAGTAGTCGAATTGCTTTAAGAAAAGAGTTTCCTGGTAGGTCTGGAAGTAATGTGATCCTGGCCCTAAATCGAAGAACTGTCTTCCGTGATGTTGGAGGAATTTAGATTGAAGAGTGTTCTTTCTTTCCTATTGAGATCTTCATTGACTTGCATAAAAATACCATTTTCAATCTCAAATCCCCACTGGCATCTTTATATAAGCACTGAAAATGCTACTGGGCTTTGGAGATTTCATATAATGAAGGAAAAGTATTTCTATTAAAGAGTGTAATTTTTTTTTTTCCCCCAACACACATCTTCAGAGGAGCCAGGGAAGCTGAATTTCTCTGGGATCTAAGGAAATGAACCAACCCACACCTTGCCCATGTCCATGTGGTTACAGGAGACAATGTAGTGGCAATAGCCAGGGATGACAGTAGAACTTTGTCTCAAAATGTCAAAGGGAAAGGCAAGGAAGAATCAGTAACTAGAGGAAAATAAGAGTGATTATAATAACAAAGTCATATAAACCTCTAACTTTATAGCTTTGTGATATTTCCATTGCTATTACCCATGCTCAAGACCCAAACCTGTCATGTGTTGTCTGGAATACAAATGCAGTTTCTGTGCTTCCATTCCTGCTGTCTGCAATCCATTCCCTACCTGTTAAGCAGAGTTATTGCATCTGTGAGAATTGCCCTATGAGTACTCGGCAGTCTGCTTCTAATCCTGTATAGTAGCTCACCACACACTTCTAAGTTTGTTTCTAAACAAATCCAGACAACCTCCCATGGCCAGCTGGACCACTGCCCACCTCACACCCTCACCTCTTACTGGTCTCCCCTATGCTCATCATGCTTCTCCACACCAAGCTCCTATTCCTCTCCCTTCTGTCTGGAGGGCTCCCCTGGCCTCTGCAGGCCTAGCTCCTTTCCCTCAGGTTTCAGCCTCCTCCTCAGATGCAATCACTAACCACTAGATCTTCTAAAGTAGCTGTTCCCCCTGCACCATTACTGTTACTTCTTTTTTTATAGCATCTAAACACTTCCTTCATAGTTCTTGCAACAACCCAAAGTTTGTTTCTGTCTCTTTCCATGAAAATGCTAGCTCCGTGGAAGCTGGAATTTGTTTTATTAACTGCTCTGAAGCCAGGTCTAAAATGGTGCCTGGCATATAAATGTACCCACTCCCTATCTATCAAGTCAATAAATGAAGCTAACAGTGATTGAGTGATGTGTGCTGGGGAAGACAAAGTCAAAGAAATAAAACTAAAGAGTTAGCAAATCGTCCAAGGTCATACAGCTATAAAGTGATGAGAATGGAGTGGACTCTGAACTGATTAACATTAAAACCTGTGTTCCTTCTCCCTTACCATGTGTCTGTTAATTCACAGAGAGGCCAGAGTGTGTGGGTTGAGAGCATGGGCTTAGATATGACTGTGCCTGATTTTGAATTCTAGCTCTGCCACCTACCAGCTCTGTGGTCTTGGGGAAGTCACTTGATCTCTTGAGTGTCTCAGTTTCTTCATTTGTAGAATGAGAATAATAGTAATATTCATCTTGTAGGGTAGCTGTGAGATGAAAATGAGTTATCATAAAGCACTAATGACAGTGCCTGGCACATGATAAACCCTCAATTAACATTTGCTATTATTAGTCATTCAACAAATATTTCTTGAGCTCCGAATCACTCTTTCCTCTAGGGAGCCTTCTCTACCTCTAAGCAGAGTCAGGGACTCTCTGCTCTGTTCCCTACCAGCCCCTTCTGCCATTACAGCAATTTTCCAGGGATATAATAATAATTTGCTTCACTTCCATCCTGTCTGTCTCCTCTGGTGACTCTGAGCTTTTTTTTGAGGCAGAAGCCCTGTCTTGTTCATCTCTTCCTGGCATTCATTTCCTTTGTCTGAGACAGAGAAGGACATTTTGACATGGTTGTTTTGATGGAAGACTTTGGAAAAGGCTGCATCTAAATGTAAAATTGCCTTTTAAAATTACCAGGTATTGTGTAAAACAAACCCCTAACACCCGCCGCATGTCTGATCTTCACCCTACCTTCACTGTCCAAAATCCCGTATTGCCGCTACCTCTCTCAAACCCCAGTCTTGGCCAGCCCACTCCTGAGCCCAACCTCACCTTTTCTTCTCCTCCCTGAGCCCTGCTTGCCAGAAGTAGAAATCAGGTTCTTGGATGAAGGAAGGTAGCTAGAAATGTCTCCTTAGCACAATATTTGGTAATGTTTTCTAAAAAGCTGAGAGTGTAATGGTTTGTTTTCTAGGCAGTGTCAAAATATCCCCATATCAAAACAACTATGTCAGAGCAGCTGCATCAGCACAGCTGAAAGAAAAGGACTCTGTTAAACAATATGAACTCTGCTTCGAAAGCCACCTGGCACGGAGTGATCTTCAATAATGGAATAAAAAGTTTACACTATTGTTAAGTGGATTAGCAAGCAATTATCTACACTTTATGCCAATTCTTCTTAGTAATTATTTTCTGTTAAAGCAAGGATGCTGCTATCACCATCAGGACCAGAGAAGTCATAGATGCTGCCTAATGTAGAGCAGGTAACAGGACAGAAATGATTAGAGCTGAGTCTGATCTAATTCATCTCCCCCATTTTACAGCTCTGAGAAGAAAGTGACTTGACCAAGGTCTCACAGTGAGCTGGGTTTTCACATGTTAAGTGAGAAGCATGTGATCAATTCTTGAGTAATTTCTTCACCCTGTGCCCTAAATTATGGACCATAGCATCACCATCGGGCCTCATGACACACACTCAACAGAATCTAACAGAGACCACAGCAGGCAGTTGACACTCTAGACATGCTACTTGAAAATTGGATTGGTCAAGTTCTCGGTAAAAGAAGATTCCGGACAGGATGTCAATATTCCATCAGCCAGGTAGTCAATTGGAGCAGCCAGATCTTTCAGTTAGCTCAGGTCTGCATGAGGAAAGGGTGAGCTTCTGCAGATGTGGGGCACAAGTGAAGAGCTGACAATTTGCATCTATTTCCATAATTGGTATTTCTGCAGCCAGATAAAGAAACAAACCCCTGTTAACCTGAGGTGGAAAATTATACATCCCTACTGTCTTAATGGCTTCATAGTTGAATGAAATGGAGTCTTTCTTGAATAAAACAAATTATAAAAACTTAATTTATAAGAACATGTTTCCAGAGGGTATTTTTATAGAGTGGCATTATGTTCTCGTACGATAAAGCTCCTAGGATAAACCTGGGCTCTTTATATAAATTCTGCTTTGGACTATAGCTGGGGTATGTGAGATTGTAGTCAGACATACATGGAATTGAAGCCAGGCCTGCAGTGCATTAGCTGTGTGACCTAGCCTAGTTGTTCAGCCTCTCTGAACCATGGTTTCATCAGAAGCTGAATGAGAAGAAATATGCAAATCACAGGTACTCCACAAAAGAGGTCTTCATGATTGCTTATTTCTCCACAAAAGAGGTCTTCATGATTGCTTATTTCAGAAACCTTGAATGTTCTCCTTCAGACCCCTTTGGGCAGATCCTTTTGTCTAGGAAGGCCTAGGGGCCTGAAGGGGCTGTCAAGGGGAACCAAAATGATTGGAGAACTGGAAAGCTGATTTAACATATAGTCACAAGTAGGAACTTGGGCATCAGAGCAGTGATTCCCCCACTCTCTAGGCATGTGACTTTGGCAAGTTACTTTACCTCTCTATGCCTCAGTCTTCTCATCTATAAAATGGGGATCATAGTAGACTGTCTCACATTGATGCTCTGAGTAAATGATATGATATTTGTAAGGCACTTAGAACAGTGCCTGGCACATCCCAAAACCAAGCCAAACCACTTGCCATTGAGTCAATTGTGACTCATGGTGACATAGTAAGTCTTATAAAAAAGAGTTTGTTAAACAAACACTGATTATGAATACCCATTAAGGTGTTCCCAGTGTGCGGAGTATGATGCTCATCTTGGGGCCATCTCCCGTGATGGGCCTGTCCTCCCCTCAGAAACGTTGTCGTGCAAATAGTTTTTGGATACTTTTCCCCAGATAGGTGAGGCTAATAAAATGGCAAGAAACATTTTATTCTTTGATTCTCAACCCTGGCTACATATTAGAACCACCTGAAGAGCTTTCTAAAAATATCCAGTCCCCTACCACTGAGATTCTGATTTCATTGTTTTGGGGAGGGGCTCAAGCAAGTCATTTTTCTAATGTGCAGTCAGGATTGAGAACCACTGGTTGAGTGTGAGCTTGGTCCGGGACCTTATACTCTTGGGGCCTGGGTTCCATCATTTGTTGTAAGAAGGGGCAGGGCTAGGTGGTCTCTAGCTACCACCAGTTCTAAACTAGTATGTCTCAGGAGGCTGGGAGGACCCCAGGAATGCTTGCAGTGCATTAGACCACATTGGTCTTAACAACAAGAGGGTAAGGTGTGGGGGTAAGTGGACAAAAAACATGCTTACATCAAGGAGATAATTTCTCCCAGACAGTCTGTTCCTGGGAACAGGACAAGAAGTACTGAGATAATAGAGGTGCAGCATCTCCAGGGAAATTGCAAGGCTTAGAGCAAATACATTGGATTTATGACAGAAAATGGAAGCCATGTGCATAAGGAGAAGGTGAAAAGGCATTTTTCAAAGGATGAAGGAAGGTTAATATATTTGCAATCAAGGACACAAAAGGACCCAAACATATGCATTCCAGTATGTAGAACCAGGCTCCTGGGAGGCATGAAAAGTGAAGGGAAGGGGAATTGCCATTGTTGAGCATCTGACCTGTGCTGGGCACAACTGGGCGCATTACATATATGATTTCATTGATCCTGCCAGCCTCCCAGAAGGGCACGTGCTCTGAATCCATCCTACAGACCAGCCACAGGTTAGAGAGTTGTGAGATTTGTTCTAGGCCCTGCAGGTGGTAAGCAGCTGCTCCTGGATCTGAACCCAGGTCAATTTGTTGCCAAAACCCCATGCTCTTTTCATCACAGTTCAATGCCTTGCTTATCCAGAGCTTCCTTTCCTTATAACTCATGTACCCAGACCACAGCAAAGAGTCAGAGGGAGCAGAAGAGAGCTGAGCTCAACCCAAATTCAGACACTCAGTACCCATGTTAATGGTCCTGTCCAGTCTCAGAGATAGGGAGATAGCACTTGATTTCTGGAAAGAAGGGGCAAAGCTTCCCTTTTGAGAGCTAGCCTATTAACATAGAGTGAATCAGGGTGGAAATTAGCAAAATCATCCAAAAGAGACAAGGGCCCTCCCAGGACAAAGCTCTTGACTGCTTGACACCATTAACACATCAGAAGGAAGCAGGTGTCAGTTGGCAGTAGGACAGCTGTGCCTCAGGAGCTCTGACTGTCAGTGACAGGTCAGCCTGTCTCTGTTGGGGAGACAGCAGCCTGAGGAGAATAGGATGGCTTGGCCTGCTTAATACAGCCAGTGCCATGGGGTAGGTGACTGTGCTATGGCCACAGCTATGGGACCTGCCTTTATTCATCCCCTACCACTCCCTCCCACTTCCCTACCACTGCACTTCCCAACAAAGCTGCCTTCTGGATGTCATTCAGCTTTTCCATAGCTCTTCCTTGTCCCTACCACACAGCTGGGGAGGAAGAGCCAGGATTTACACTCAGGACCAAATTGGCTTCACCTCTTTACTCAAGGGACTGAGAGAAGCACCTGTGAGAAAAGTTCCATTTCATTCCACTCACACATCTTGGTGCTGACTGCATGAAGACTGTGCGCTGAGCACCTGAGATGACCAGATAACACAGTTACAGTCCCGCTCTCCAGAAACTTACCATCTAGTACCCATATGACATTATCAAAATTGATAGAAAACTTGTTTTTGCCATTCTGGCAGCTGAGCTCTGTGCACACCAACAATCTGGAGAGTTAAATAAAACTCTGACGGTGGATAAGTGAGGAGCTTGTATATGTGGGAGTGCAAGGCTGCACCAAGGTTGGGGTGAGAATATCCCCCAACAAGTGACCTTGCTTTGATCAAGTTTGCAGCTCTGACCAAGGTTGGAGCTGACCCCAGGCTAGGCTGGGAACTCTTATCCCCAAATTCCTCCTTTACAGAGACACAAACAGTTACAGGGAAGGTCACAAGGAACTTGCTTCCTGCAAAAATAAGGGCTATGCTAGAGGCATAGCAGAGTTCACAAGGCCCTCATGACTGGCACACAGTAGGAACTCCATATATGAATGTTGATATGAAAAGACACTCCTTTCACACTCACTCTAAAGCTGTGACTTCAAATAATCCCTAGGTGACTAACTTTGTGCCCTGGGAAGAAGACTTGCTTTGTAATGGTGCTAATGTGGCAATAACAAGGTGGTAAATGTCTATTTGTCTTCCCATCTTCTAGCAAGGCCATATTCCCCAATTCCTGAGTTCCCCATGGTGTCCTTTCAAAGCCCTTCTCTTTAATGCCAAGTGGAGGAGTTCCAGACAGCTATTTGCATTTTCAATTCTAGAAATCATTAATATTTTAAAACTGCCAGCACCATGGTTTATTAACACACTTATATTTTCTACCTGCTACTGTAAAAGGGAAACTTTCTATATAAGAAGTATTCGAACATGGGATGCTTTACCAACTTTTGTTCAAATTGTGCTCTCAAAACCCCGCTTTAGAACTTCACAGGCTAATGGGGGAGGCAGGCAAGGGGACATGGGAACTCTGAGTGATGGAAGCAGTGACTTAGGGAAGCACAGAGGGCTGTGGGAGTCCAGAGGAAACTCCTGGACCCCTGGAGAGGACAGAGAGTCCGGCAAGCTTTTCAGAGGACAGCTTCTAATTTCAGGAGAACATTCTTGCAGACAGTGGAAAGAATGTGAGACCATCAGAAGGCACTGGTCTTTTCAGTTACTATTTATTCATCTTGGCAATAGGTTCAGGTTAAGATCAAAGGCCTTTGATTCACAGTCCTAGGTTCCAATTCCAGCTCTGCGACCCACAAGCTGTGTGGCAATAATGAGAACTAGCATTTACCGAGCCCTTCCTAGGTGTCAGGCTTGGATGAGTTCCTCTAATTCTCACAACCACCCTATGGGGGTCACTCACATCCCCATTTCACAGAGGAAGAGACTGAGAATCACAGAGGTGAAATAATGTGCTCCCAGTCACACAGCTGGCCAGTGGATGAGCCAGAATTTCACCCAGAGTGTTTGGGTGATTAAACACTGAGCTCTGCAGCTACTTTCCCCAGAGGTGGTCGAGAGGATTAAATGAGCCAATGGGTCTACAGAGTTTAGCACAGTGCCAGGAGCAATTTAACACAGACTCAGAAGAAAGCCAAGTGATCTGCTTCTGAAAATCAGCCAATGAAAAACCTCAGTCCAGGATTGGTGGTCCAATTCTGTTGCGCATGGGGTCCCATGAGCTGGAGGCTGACTCAACAACAATGCATAGTGACTGCTGTGGTGGCTCTTATCCTCCTCCAAGGCTGAACTCAGAAATCTCTCCTTCAATAAACTGACCCTGATCTCTCCAGCCAGAGGTACCTGAGTGACCCTGGCTCTCAGTGCGCAGCACAGTTCCCCTCATCAACACTATCCCTCCGTGTGCCACTCCTCCTTGCCACCATCACCTCCTCAAGCAGAAAGACAGCATCGTCTTCCTTGCTGTTTGCTGCCCAGCAGCTAGCACAGTTCTTGGCACATTATTAGGTGGCAGTCAGTGTTTGCTAAATGGAATTGAGAGAAAACAGCATCAACCGGATCAATTTCCAGAAGAAAACATTTTCCAGAGGTCTTTAGTCTGGACACATTGATATAAAAATGACACGGCTATAATTTGCTTTCAGATTCAGACTGGAAGAGTGAACTTTCACTTTGTCAAAAAATGAGAACAAATTAAATTGAAACACAAAGTCATTTTCCTTGTTCCACTGCCTAGATTTCTAATTAACGTGCAGTACAATTCTGAGGGCTGCAAGGGGGATCGGTAACATCGTGTAACTGAGCAGGGTCCCAGGACGGGGCTTTTTGTTTGTTTTGTTTTGTTTCCTTTTCTTTTCTGGGCTGTATTGTGCTTCTTTTCATTTCATTCCATAGATGAGAGCAATCCCAGGTAATCAGGAAAAAAAAATGCTAGAAGCTGACCTTGTGTGAAAGAACACAAAACAAACCAGCCCTCAACACAATCACTCACCCACCCCGTCCAAAGAAAAGCGGCTTAGCTCCAGGAAGCCAGAAAAACTGGACGACATTTCAGCAGCACCAGCTGAAAAGGTGACAGCTACCTTGTGGTGTGGCAGAGGGAAGAGTTCCCTCCCTGTGCAGGTGCTAACACTTTAGTCCCAGCAAGACAGCTCTGGAGTTTTGGCAGCCAAGACTCTGCAATATTGATGTGGGAGACAACGGTGAGTGACAGGGACTTCATTCAGGCAACAAGGGGGAAATCAAAGCTAGTTACAAGCCAGGAAAAGAAACTGACTTTGAACAAAGGGTGAGAATGCAACTTGGGCAGAACCTTTTCTAGGAGTCGGCTGCCACTCCTGCTTGGGTAGTGATAAACGAGGTCCATTGCTTCAACCTAGTGATGCTCAAACTTGCATGAGTAAGAAACTCCTGGTGCACCTGTTCAAATTAAAGATTCCTGGGCTCCACTCCAGACCCATGGAATCTGAATCTTCAGGCAAAGAGCTTGGAAAACTGTATTTTAAAAACTAGAGCCATAGGTGCTTCTTATGATCAGACATTTTGGAAATTTCTGATTTAGAACACTAATGCTTTCCTTATTGGAGCCTCTGGAGTACTGTCTGGCCTAGGCAAGCCACATCCCTTCTCTGAGCTTTTGTTTCCACATCTGTAAAATGGGTCTAGGAATCCTTTCCTTTCAGGAATATACCATTTACAGTGATGAAGAAATAAGATGAGTATGTCAGGTGTGTAGACAGCTCCTGGCACTTCAGAGGTGTGAAATGTGTAATGCATGAGAGTCTGTCCCTAACAAGAGGCCCTTGTCATCCAAATTAGTGCCCCTTAAGGTACTGTGAGTCTCTCTTCCTGTTCTCCAGTTTTGGGCTCTGAGATACTGAGCTTTAGCCTCAAGTGCTTTTTCCTGTTGGGGGCATTGTCGGGGCTCTGTTCCATCTACAGTGGCAGTGCCTTATGGTTCCAGAGCCTCAGTGCTTGCAAGAGGTCAGGACACAGGCTTCCTTGTGGATGCTCTACCAGCAGAAGTGAGGGTGGAGGCAACCTCTGGAGTCCTTGATGGAAACAACTCAGGCTGATAACTGATCTTCCAGATTTCCTCTGCCCACTCCCAGGGCTCCTGCCAGGCCTCTCAGCAATCCCAAAGCAGCAAGCCCAATCCTGGGCTGGGACTCTCAGCTTCGAGGGGGCCTTGACGAGTGCTGAGAGAGTAGTAGTCGAAGGGAAAATTAGTGATCAGGGACCCGGGTGAGGAGGTGTAACCACAGAAGGATAGGAGCTCAGGCCCTGTCCTTCCCCTTACCCTCTGACCTTGGACAAATCTCCTTCAGTATTCTCATCTGTAAAATAGGAAAACAGCATATTTGACTTGCAGGTTGTTAATATAGGCAATGTCAAAGGAAATAAGTCAGGTATGCACTAGGTGGATGATGCATGCTACCTCCCCCCCCTCATTTAGTGTGCAAAATTTGGCTAGTCCTGTAACCCATCTTTATCTCAGTTTTATCACATAGGAAATGAGGATTATTACCCTTCTCTCACTCATTTCAAAGCACTGTTGGGAAACCCAGTGCAATAACATACGTGACAAAGTTTGAGAAGGTATAAAGCACTTTGCAGATGAGAGGAATCATTGTGTCCAGGCAAAGCAGGGCATCATCATCCCCAAGAGATGCTGTAAAGCAGAGTAGAAGAACAGAGGAATAGAAAGAGGAATGAGCATAGACACATCATCCCTGGGTTCAAGTCACAGCTCCACAAATAGTGTTGGACAGGTCACTCAACTTCAGTTTCCCACATTTGGAAGAGGCATGATGATGGCCATGATGGAGGATACTAATGTTTTGCGTTCAGACATCTACCAAGTCCCAACTGATTCTAGGTATTTGTCCACCCCCAAGAACTTTTTCCCCTGCCCCCAATGACTTTATATCAAGACAATGCCGGAGAATCCTCTCTAGATTCTGAGGGAACCTCTTTCCCATCAGAATCTGTCTGATACAGGCATCAGAGCCTTCTCAACAGCTAACATAGAGAATCTGGACACCGGTCCCCTCAGCCTTCAAGTGGAATGGCCACACATGTGGGCCACACACAAGAGTCTCACTCAAAATCAGAATTGACAGCTATCTTCTCCCCAACATTCAACCTGATTCATAATCAGAACCAGTGAAAATATTTGGGGTGAGGCAAAAAAGCATAAACAAGAAGGGTATTAAAAAAATCTCCCTCTAGCAATGTTCATCCAAGGGAGATGGTGTCCAAGGTTGTTGCCATAGAGGGGTCTGGGTAGAGGGCTGGACTTCATATTCTCAAGGGCCTTCCTAATTCTAGGTCATTTGGCTCCATTAACAAATAAAAACGTTAAGTTGTCAGGATCAGAAGGTGAAGTCACAGCTTATTGATGAGCCACAGAGCATTAGCTCTGTAATTACATACTAGCCCACAGCTGATTTGTCAAGACCACATTGGGTGTAACTACTTTGTACACTGCTACATTGGAGGGATGAATAAGGAAGATGGCCTAGCCCACTCTTGCAGTTTGGAGGCAACATTTTGAAAATCCAATAAGGACACACTCATTGGCAGTCATGTGATTATAACAGCGCTCAGGAAAATGTGTCCAGAGAAAAACCATTTCTCTGGCTCTGCAGGCATTCAGAGTCTGGCTGCCTAGACCACTAAGGGATCAGTTCTGGAGACTTGGTATTCACACCCTGGAAGGAGTTAGGAAAAGATAGGGGCACTTCCTTGTCTCGCCAAAGAGCTATTACTGGATTTTAGTTGAAGACTCAAGAGTTGTGTCCAAACTTTGTTGATCACTGAAAAGTGTTCTCAAGCTGCCCTGGAAACCTTCAAGTGAGTTTGGCTTCTTCTGCTAGGCAAAGTCTGTGAGGACCTGGACAGTGGGCAAGAGGAGCCTGCCAAAGAGAGAGGAGCTAAGCCCTACATTAGTGTATAGCTCCAAATGGGAGAGAAGAGGAAAGGAAGGAGGAGGCAAGTGAAAACCAAAACAAGTCTCCAGCTACAGCCATATCCAGAGTCCTAACTATAACTGCAGGCTGAGTCCTGACACCAGACTTAGGTTGTACTAGGCTAACATTTGACTCTAACATCAGACTGAGCTTTCCCTAAATCATCGTTTGTAATATGAAAACCAAAAAGCTCACTGCTGTGGAGTCAGTTTCGACTCATAGCGACCCCTCCTTGGGTTTCTGAGACGATATCTCTATGGAAATAGATTGTCCAGTCATCCTTCCAGGGAGTGGCTTGTGGGTTTGAACCCCCAGCCTTCTGGTTAGCAGTCAAAATGCCTTAGGTACTATGCCACCAGAGCTCCTAAGTGACTAATAATAAATTGGGATCAGTTAGAGTTTGGGGCCGGATCCTGCTTATCTGGCTATCCATTGGGTCTGGAGTGGGCAAGTCCTTTAATGCAAATACCACTCATGCCTAACATTATGAAAAGGCAACATTCATCTTATAGTTCAAAGATGGTGGCCTAAAAGCTCACTAGTTGACTGAGTTAATGCTAGAATGAAACAAAACAAAAACTAAACTCACTGCCCTGGCTGATTCCCACTCATAGTGATCCCCACTGAGTTTCCAAAGCTGTAAATCTTTATGGAAGCAGACTGCCTATCTCTCTTTCATGGAGCAGCTGGTGGGTTCACACCACTGACATTGTGGTTAGCAACCCAGTGCTTTAACCACTACATCACCAGAGCTCTTTAATGCTAGAATAGAGACTTCTTAAACTCACTGCTGTCGAGTCAATTCAACTCATAGTGACCCCTCCTTGGGCTTCCAAGGCAGTATCTCTATAGAAGTAGATTGCCCAATCTTCCTTCTGAGGAGTGGCTGGTGGGTTTGAACCACCAGCCTTCTGGTTATCAGCCTTAGGCCATATGCCACCAGAGCTCCTAGAGACTTCTTATTTTCTATAAAACATACCAAGAAAAAAAAAAAAAACCTCACTGCCAAGAAGTTGGGTCCAACTCATAACAATCCCTCCTTGGGTTTCTGAGGCAGTATCACTGAAGAAGGAGATTGCCCAATCTTCCTTCTGAGGAATAGCTTGCCCCCTCTTCCCTCCACAGAGCAGCTGGTAGGTTTGAACCTCCAACATTCTGGTTGGCAATCAAATCCCTTAGGGACTGTGGCACCAGAGCTCCTTGAAAGGAGTCCCAGGTTAGTACAAACAGTTAAAGCATTTGGCTGCTAACCAAAAGGTTGGTGGTTGAAGTCCACCTAGAGGCATCTTGGGAGAAAGGCCTGGAAAACTACTTGCAGGAAAAAAAAAAAAAAAAATCAGGCACTGAAAACCCTGTAGAGCACATTTCTACTCTGACACACATGAAGTCATCATGAGTTGGAGTCAACTCTACAACAACTGGTACAAATTGAAAACGAGAAAAAGACAGAAGCTAAGAAACACATCACTGTTAGACTCTAGGAAATCTAACTGGAGCTGAATCATTCTGACTTCTGTATGTAGCAGCCCAGCACGATAGAAAAGAAGGGAAAGAGGGGCTTTCACTCCTAATGTATGTGAAAGTCCTTTGTGAATGAGAAGCTCTGAACTAAAAGACCTATTAAAAGGCCTACTGAGGCTGGGCAGGTAGCATAAATGGTAGAAGCAGACATATGTGAGACAACAGGTTATAGCAGAGACTATGGCAAACTGGAGCACATGCCCTGTCTTAAGTAAGCAGCCCTCCTCACCTCCCGACAGGATGGTCTTGAAAGAATTAGGGCCCAAGTTCCATGAACCTTTCATAGAGTTTTTCAATAGATGCTGGAGATCTTGATTTTTATATGAAATCTCTCATTTTTAAGGCTTGGGAACTAATTTTTAAAAACAATTTTAATATTTTAAAGTAAAAAGATGTCTATAGGCCTGTAGTCCTGGTACATTTTTCTGTCATAAACTGTGAAGCCCTGAAAACTCTTAAAGGGATGTTGCTACTACTTCATTGTATGATTACAATTCATTATTTAGGTCTCTCTTATCCCTTCATGAAAATGAGAGGAGAGTAGAAGACCTCTCAGCAGCCTTCTACCTGAAATATCCAGGGAATTCATGACTCCAAGACCCATCACCTCATCAGAATAAGATGCTGAGAGCTTCATGTGAGCAGGAGGGTTAATCTTCCACTTCTTCTTATCATAGGAATTTAAAACTAACAGTATTACACCTGGCTATGCAACCTTTTTGGAGTCCTGGGGGCACACTGATTCAAGTACTCAGTTGCTAACTGAAAGTTCAGTGGCTCAAACCCACCAGCTGCTCCATGGGAGAAAGATGTGGCAATCTGCTTCCTAAAAGATCTACAGCCTTGGAAACCCTATGGGACAGTTTTACTCTGGTTCTACTACAGTTCTACTATAGGGTCGCTGTGAGTCAGAATTGAAATGGCAGCGGGTTGGGTTTTGTTTTGTTGAAACTTTAACAAAATTATTTTACCTCTATGAATCTATTTGATACAGAAATACTACCTTGGAGGGCTACTATGAAGATTAAAATGAGATGGTATACAAAGCATACCACATACAAAGTTGTGGTGCTAGCGAAGAATGCTGAAATTACCGTGGACTGCTAAAAGAACTAACAGATCTCTCCTGGAGGAAGTGCAGCCAGAGTGCTCCTTGGAAGCAAGAATGGCCAGACTTCGTCTCACCTATTTTGGTCATGTTGTCAGAAGGGACCATTCCCTGGAGAAGGATGTCATGCTTGGTAGGGTGGAGGGTCAACGAAAGAGGGGAAGCCCTCAAACAGATGGATTGATACAGTGGCTGCAATGATGGGCTCGAGTATAGCAGGGATTGTGGGGCTGGCGCGGGATCCGGCAGTGTTTCGTTCTGCTGTGCATGGGGTCGCTATGAGTCGGAAACGACTCGACGGCACTTAACAACAACATGCAAAGCATCTAGCCCAGGGCCCGGCACACAGCAAATTTTAGTAAACAGTTTTTCGTTGCCCAATGCAGGAAACATAGTGGCAAGCAGGGAAATAAAAACTCAGTTATCAATCAATCAATCTCCTCCTATAAAGTCAAAACTACCAGTCTTATCCTCTGGATACTAGTACCAATTGCTACGGAGTTGATTCTGACCCATGGCAACCTCATGTGTTTCAGACTAGAACTGTTCTTCACAGGGTTTTCAATGACTGTGATCTTTTAGAAGTAGATTACAGTAGGTCTTTCTTCCAAGGCATCTCTGGGTGGACTTGAACCACCAACCTTTCAGTTAGTAGCCAAGCACTTAACTGTTTGTGCCACCTAGAAACTTTGGAAAGAACAGCAATAGTCACAACTAAATTTTGTGCAGCATTTTGGAGTCTACAAAGCTCTGTCACTTGTCATTTGAATCCCACAAAAGCCCTCTGAGGAAGACTTGCAATTATCCCCATTTCAGGGATGAGGAAACTGAGGCTCAGGAAGGTGGAATGACTTTCATTTAATTCTTTCATTGAATCTCTTCAAAATCCATATGAGATGGGTATCACCATCTCCATTTTATAGTTGACAAAACAGGATAAAAAAGGGAAGTCACACACGTTGGTAATGACATAGCCAGAATCTTGTAGCTTAGTTGTAACCTCCTCTAAGGAGTCTTACCTGCAGCCTTCTTCCCCTCACTTTGAGTAGGTGCTCTGTTCCCACAGCCCAAGAATGACAGACTTTCTCTACTGAAGCATGATTGCACCAAACTGTTACTTCATTTTTTGCCTTCCCTTACTAGATTAATGCTTCATGCACTTGGTCCTACTTAACTGCAGTTAGAGCAGTGCCTGGCACATAGTAGTACACAAATTTTTTGAGAAATGCATAACAATACGACTCACACCCCAAACTCACTATTATATCTTCCAGCACAGAGCACTGTGCCTTGAACATAGTACAGAAACATAGTAGGTGCTCAAAAAAAATGTTTTGAATGAATAAAAGAATGGCAGGAAAGACAGGAGGAAAAAAAGAAGGAAGAAATGGAGAGGGAAAAGGAAGGAAGAAAGAAAGGAAGCCAGGCAGAGTCTAGCTCTTTCTCCCAGACATAGCCTACATGGTGCTGATGGGGACTTGGGTATGGCCTCTAAAGACACCTTAAGCTTTGCCATTAATTCCATGCTTGACCTTGGTGCAATCCTCCCCGCTCTAAACCTCAGTATCTTTATATAGCCATGAAACAAGGGCGTTGAACTCAGTGAACTCTAAGGTCCTGGTTGCTGCTCAGGTTCTGTTCCAAGACCATCCTGAGCAACTTTTTTCCCATGCTGACATTGGGACCCTTCCACAGCGAGTAACCCCCAGCCTGTCTGCAGGTGGCAGACCTACCCTGGGGTGAGAACTCACACCAGGACTGTGATGTCTCTGCTGTCAGCTCCACCTGTCATATCAGTGTTGTCTGTCCATTACTGAGTGAGGTGGGGGCATCATAGAGCGGGTAGGAGGATGTAGGCTACAGGAGGCACACCAGGGAGGGGCTCAGATAAGGGACAGATACAAGCAGCAAGGCCCTCAAGGAGATGGAGACAGACACACAGACACAGACAGAGCAAAGGCAGAGAGACAGGCAGGCATGGAGAAGGTGAAAAGCAAGAACCAAAGGAAAGGCACACGGAGAAAAACAGAAAGGGAGGAGGAGAGTGGAAGAAGCGGGTGAGCTAGAGGAACCAATGGCCAGGGGAGCTGCCAAACTATTGACTTCAATTAAAAAATTAACAGGTGTCCAGAGACAGGCGGCTTGAGATGGAGCAGTGCTGCTTCACAGAGAGGAGAGGTGGAGGAGAAAGGGCCCCTGCGGCTCCTGTCAGTGCAGGCAAGATGAGAACTGCAGCCGGGCTGGGCAGTCTGACTCTGGAGGAGGAGGCAGCCCTGTGCTGACATCGGAGCTGGCAGGATGTCACAGTGACACCCCGGATTTGATGGAGAGAGGAAGACAGCCAGGAGAAAGGCCACCCATGCAAATGAAATTCTCTGATCGTGTCTTGTGATCTCAGATGGGGCTGGACATGCTATAGTGGGAAGATTCCACAGACCTGGGTTTGAAACTCAGATCTGCTGAATACCAGCTATGTGACCTTGAGTCTGTTTCTTCATCTCTCTAAGCCTCACTGTCCTCATGAGGCTATCTGCTGCCTCTGTCCTCACAGACTGGTTCCGAGGGTTAAGTTAGGTCTTGGCTGTGGTTACTCCTCCCCACAAGCAGCAACCCTTCCCTGTCAGGACCTTGCTCTTGCTGGCACTTCAGCCTTGGCTGGGTCCTTGCTTACCTGGGGCCTCTACTAAGTTTCACCTCATGGGGGAGGCTTTCCCTGGTCACTCTCTATAGAATAGTAGCCTCTTGTTCACTTCTTCCTTACTCTCTTTTTCCTCCATAGCTCTCATCGCCCCCTGATGTCCATATATTTGTTTATTCCCCTCCCCAGCAGAATGGAAGCTTTCTAAGGGCAGTGACTTTGTTATTTTATTCACTGCTGTATCCTTTGCACCTAGGACAGTAGGTACTGAATAAATATTTGTAGAGGGAAGGAAGGGAGGCAGGAAGAGAGAGAGGGAAGAAGGAGGCATTCATTCCACTGCATTCAGAGACCAACCCAGAGGATCATAGGAGAGCTGCCTGTTTGGAAAAGACTCCGGAGATGAGAGTCCCTCACCACTCAGCCCATGCTCGTCCTGTTGGCCTGTGTCCTTTCCACTCTCAGGCCCATGTAAACTTTCAGGCCTCCTCTTACCCCTACTGCCCATGCTCTTGGCTGTCCCACTTCTGCCTCTACCCTGTGTGGGCCAAGAATGCCTCCCTCTGCTCCACTCTTCCATGTGCTGCCTGTCTCGAGGCTCATCTTCACTGCTCATTGCTGAGTTCTTACTGCTGATGGGATGCTTTATGCAATCAGAACAGATCTCACCAGGTCAGGAATTATACTGTGATGTTATGGAGCCCTTGGCCCTCCAGGGACCCAGATTCCCCCAATATGAGATGACAACCTTGTTTGCTTTGGAGTTCCTGGCTGGCACAAAGAGGTAAGCTCTTGGCTGCTATCTGAAAAGCTGGCAGTTCAATTCCATTCACATGTGTGTTGGAAGAAAGGCCTGGAGATCTACTTATGATAAATCAGCCATTGAAAACCCAATGAAGCAGTTCTACTTTGACACACATTGGGTTGCCATGAATCAGAAGTGACTTAACAGCAACTGGGGTTGCTTTTGCTGTAGAACAGGCCTGAGCATGGCTGAAGTGCTGTCAGCTCTTTAAACAAAGAAGTAGGTATTCCTGGGACTAAGGAAGTTATTTCAGCTTTAGGCAACAGAAGGGAGAAAGAATGTCCTAGGTTGAGGGGTGAGTAGAATGAACAGCCCTGCAAGCTCAAGAAGACCATTATAGACCAAGTAGAGATGCTAAAGGCATCATTGTGCTTTTGCTAAGGGATGGAGAAATAAGAAGTGGAGAGAGTCTATGTGCAACTGCACATAGAAAGGGCATGAATGGGAAAGAAGAGGGTCATGGTCAAAGTTTCTGCTTTTGAGCCTCAGGCCCAGCTTTGCCCCCATCAGGCAGTGATTATCTAAGGGAACCTAGGATCCCCATTCAGAATCATGGCAATGCTTTGTCCATCATGAAATCCTTGCACCAGGGAAGCCTGACAATATGTATTAGCCAAACAAGACCTGGGCCAAGAGAGCTGCAACACAAGGCAGAAGGGGATAAGGATGCCACATTTGGGAAATAATAACATCCTAGTTACCTCAGTCCTGAGTCACTCCTTCTGCTCATTCATTCATTCTTCCAACAAACTGTTACTAAATACACACTATGTGCCAGGTAGTAGGGAAGCTACAGTAGACATAAAGAACAAAGTCTCTGCTCTCATAGAGATTACAGTCTATTGGGGAAGACAAATCTAATAATCACAATCAATATGATAATATGTGACCTCTAATGATCACTCACCACATGACCAGCATTTTACATTCCACATAGGTGATCTCAGTCTGTTTTTACAAAAACCCAATTTACAGATGAGGATCTTGCACTATTATGCTCTAGACAAGCCTTCTAATACAGTTATTAATTGTGATGAGAGCTGTGAAGAAAAAGTTCTAGGTGCTACCATGAACAAGGGAGACTGCCCAGGTCCAGGAGAGGAGGGTCAGAGAAGGCTTCCCAGTACTCGCTGCATTTCTATCATTTTGGTACTTTAAGTCTCCAAGGCTTTATATTACTCCCTCCCTTCTTTCCTTCCTCCTTTTTTCTCCTTTCTGCTTCCTTCACTCCCTCCTGACATCCTCCTTTCTTTACATTTTCTCCTTCTTTTATTTCTCAAGAACCAGGATTAGGGTTCTAGCAATCTCCAGAGAAGGAAGTCACCAATACTCATAGCAGCTGAGAGATGGGCATACTTGCCTAGGGAAGAGAATCTACTACATCATATTTGTATATTCTTTCTCTATCCTAAAAGGAAAGCATACATTGGGATGATGCTGCCTGTGATTTGAGGAATGGAGGGGCTGATCAGGTTTTCTTTCACAAAGACCATTTCTGTTACGATGGAGAGACAATACTTGGTCTATGAAGTCCCTGCACCACTCATCCCATCCTCTGGCCTCCCAGAGCTTCTGAGTCCCCTTCCTCTGTGGCTGTGTGGACTGCACTGTACTGTAATTCTGTCACTGCTCAAGGTCCTCCCACTATACTGTCAGTACATTAAGGGCAAGGAGGGCAGCAGGTCTGTGCTGTGTCATGGAGCCCAGAACCTGATCCAGATCCAGTGTGCAGTGTTTGCTAAATGAACGATTGTTTGTTGACTGAACTGGACTAGTCAGGATCTATCCAGGTCCAGCCTTGGAGGCTTGTACTGCTTCCACTGTACTTGAGGGTCACGAGCACCAGGTACAAACTAAGTCAGGAGACCAAGCTGAAGCTGGAGCCCATGAATTCCTTTGATTTCTACAACCACCTGTGGCATTAAGGGATGGAGGAGGGGCAGAGAGTCTGTTTATTATGCAAATAGATGCAAAACAGTGGCAAAAAGGGGCAAGTTTTCCCATTAAAATAGGGAAAATATTGTTGTTGTTGTTGTTGTTGTTGTGTGCCGTTGAGTCTGCCCCGACTCATAGCGACCCCTCCTTGGGTTTCCGAGGCAGTATTGCTACAGAAGTAGGATTGCCCAACCTTCCTTCCAAGGAGTGGCTGGTGGGTTTGAACCGCCAGCCTTCTGGTTAGCAGTCAAGTGCTTTAGCCACTATGCTACCAGAGCTCCTCTGGGAAAATATTAGTATTCATAAATTTTTCAGATGTCTGAGAAAGGAAGACTACTATTCCAATCCCTTCCTTTTCCATGTGAGTAAAATTATTCCCAGAGAAGGCTGAGACTGGCTAAGGTCATACAGATAATTAGTGACAAATCACATACAAGAAGTCATTCTATGGACATAAAATAAAACATCCACAAATAAATAGTGAAGTGCCATTTTGACACAATCAAGTGTTGAACTCTATCCTGGTCAGGTAAGACAATGAACAAAGAGGTTAAAGCTCAACTATCCAATAGAAGTAAAATGTGTGCCACACATGTGAGCCACAGCTGTAATTTTAAATGGTTTCTTCCTTAAAGATGTACTGCCTTGGAAACCCAATGGGGGTTGCTATAGATCAGAATCTACTCCAAGGCAATGAGTGAATACCAAAGCAAAAATCCATTGCCAAAGAGTTGATTCTGACTTGTGATGACTCAGAGTAGAACTGCCCCATAAGGTTTTCAAGGCTGTACATCTTAATGGAAGCAGTGTGCCACTTCTTTCTCCCATGGAGTGGCTGGTAGGTTCAAACTGCTGATGTTTTGATTAGCAACTGAGTGCTTAACAGCTGTGCTACTAGGGCTCCTTAATTTTTTTAATAGTCACATTAAAAAAAGGAAAAAGACACAATGTGTCATCAATTTTAATAATCAATGTATTTATTTAACATATCCAAAATATTGGTTCAACATGCCATCACTATTAAACATTTTATTAATGAAATATTTATGTATTTTTTAATATGAAGTCTAAAATGCAGTGTATATTTCACATATACAACACATCTCAATTGGACTGACCAAGTACTCACTGTATCTGACAGCACCAAAAAAAAAAAAAAAATTCACGGCCATCGAGTGGATTCGACTCATAGCAACCCCTCCTTGGGTTTCCGAGGTGGTATATCTATGGAAGTAGATTGCCCAACCTTCCCTCTGAGGAGTGGTTGATGAGTTTGAACAAACAGCTTTCTGATTAGCAATCAAATGGCTTAGGCATCACACCACCAGAGCTTCCATGGGACAGCACAGGGTAAGAGTAATCAGAGAAGGCTAACTACTGGAAGAGGCAGTCCTTGAAGAAGGGAAAGTGTTCAGTGAGGCAAAGAGGAGGTATTGCAGGTGGAAATAACACCATTACCAAAGACAGAGAGTTGAGAATGAGAATATTCTGTTCAGGGAGGAGACTGGCCTGGCTAGAGTTAAAAGTCACGCATCAAAAAACTGAACTGAAGCCCACTGAGTTGCCCCTTCCCTTCATTCTACACAGTTCCATTCCAGTAGCCATGATCATCTTCATTACTCATATATGTAGCACTTGATGATATAAAAAGCACCCTCACACACAAAATAAATAAATAAATAAAAGAAGCACCCTCATGTTCATGTGTCTTTAACCAATTCTGTGAAGTGAACTCACAAATAAGGAAAATAAGGATCAGAGAGAGGGTAAGAGTTGTCCAAACAAACAAACAAAAAAATCCAAACCAACTGCCCTTGATTCTGACTAATAGCAATCCTACAGGACAAAACAGAACTGCCCCATAGGGTTTCCAAGGTTGTAGGTCTTTACAGAAGCTGACTGCCTCAGCTTCTCCTACAGAGCAGCTAATGGGTTCAAACCACCAACCTTTTGGTTAGTAGCCAAATGCTTTAACCAGTAGGCCACCAGAGCTCTTAAGAGGTACACAGGGTTATAAAAATGACTTCATGCTGGAACCCAGTCTTCATCCCCCCTCCTGCTCTTTCTAGAATATCAGCCCTTCCTGGCAGCCTAGGGCCAGAAGAGCCTTTTCTCTGAGCCCCAGACAGGCCTATAACTTTGCTTTTGCTGTGCCTCTCACTGGACATGCCCCTACTTCATCCTCTTCTTGGCATAATCCTCCCCACTCTGCCCAACTTGGGTCTTTTGTCCTTTGGGAAACTTTCTCTGACCCTTGTCTCATCAGTGTACACCAATTTCTCTCTCCTATTAAGAAGGCACATGTTTTATTGTAAAACAAGTTGTTTTTAAAGTGTTTTCTAATCAGATACTACCTCCCTTCTATTAAAAGACAAAGAGGGAGGAAGAAGAGAGGAGGTAAGAGAGAAAGCAGAAGAAGGCGGAAGGCTACTGATGCTACAGCATGGTGGCAACTAATGGCAAGGAACGATATTTTCAGAAAGAGATAAACAAACACAACAAAGCCTGGAGCTGGCTAATTATGAGCTGTAAAGAGGCACTGACAGATTCCAGCACCAGTACTGGGGGCGGCATGCTGGGGAGCTTTGGAAGCATGCCATCTCAGCTTTCCACTAGGACCTGCAGGTAACGCTGGGGGAGTTGGAAAGGCTTTGAGTGATGGTCTGTTGAGTCACCCACACAGAGTTCAACATGGGAGGCAGGAATGAGTCTGAGAGAGGCAGCGTGGGCTGGCTACCCCCTACAGAACCATAAGGGGATAAACATTGTATTTGCAAACACAAATATGACCTCTCCCCTTGTACAGGCAGAACAGGATCCAAATCCTGGCTCTACCACTATGAGGACTATGATCTGCAAGTTAGCACATCAGCTATACTTGGCTTCTCTGTACAGGTGACCCGTCTTGCCTCATGGGGTGATTCAGGGAGTCAAACTGGTATCTTAAAGAGCACAACACATTGTAGGTATCAAATACAGGCTAGTGACCACCCTTTTGCCCCTTTCCTCTTTTCCTCTTCTCTTCTTACAAGGGGAAACAGATTAAGAGGAAACTGTAGTGCTCCAGATAAGAAGCTTCAACACAACAACAACAACAACAACAACAACATAGTGCTCCAGATAAGAAGCTTCAACATCCCTGTGTTAGACTGGGATCTCTAGAGAAGCAAAATCAGTAAAGCTCAAATAGAGAGGGAGAGAAAGAGAAATTTATCTTAGGAAAATGGCTCACACACTTATAGAAGCTGGCAAGTCCAAAGTTCTTGGATCAAATGTCAAGTTGGAGGCTTTTACTGACACATGCTCCTGCAGGGGCTGATGAGCTCAAGGTTGGCAGACCGAATATTAACTGTTGACTCCAACGAATGACCAATCTAAGATTTCCAGGGCGAATGGTGGATTGTCCGCTCACAGACAGTTGTAGGCAGCACAACAGAATCCTAATCCACAGAAGAGTGTCTTTTTTTCCCAGGATGTCCATAAATATACTGGAAGGAGGCCTCTCCCCTAGGGAAATTCCCTTTCAATTGATTGGCTGCTCAAAACATATACGTCTGATCCCATCATTGGAACAACCC
This sequence comes from Orycteropus afer afer, assembly GCF_000298275.1. Taxonomy (NCBI): domain Eukaryota; kingdom Metazoa; phylum Chordata; class Mammalia; order Tubulidentata; family Orycteropodidae; genus Orycteropus; species Orycteropus afer. The sequence continues at coordinate 5,859,042 of NW_006921756.1, forward strand.
ACATCACAACAGCTCAAACCACACAGAATTGTGGTCAAGTTGACACACAGCTCCAACTATCACAGTCCACCCCTTGTCAACTTGGCAGTTGTACACATTTTCTTAACCATATATGATCTCTAAACAAGGACAATTATAAAGTCATATTTGTGCCTAACATGATACACTAACACATGTACAACCATAACGCATTAACCTTATTTACATTTCACAGTTCATAACAGAAGGAAACAAAAATATTTGATGCACATTACAATGAAGAAATAGAACAATCACAGTCCTCATTTCTGCAACTGGTCACGTGGTCATAGCTGATATTCAGAACTACCTTCTTCCACCACCCATTCTGTATTTCTCTTGTCCTCAGCAACACCTCAGCTGGTCATGGTTCTTTGCCTGGTGGGGTCACCCAAACCTTCATTCCTGAAGGGTCTGGGCCATTAGCAGTCATATCAGAATTGGGTTGTTGTAATTTTCCATTGACTTTAATCACAGGGCATGGTAGTATTAAGAGACGTCCTAAACAATCTCCTATATTCCAGACATATTCTTCTTTACCTTTATTATGTAATGTCAATCCAATTTCCTCTTGGTAATCAGGATCTATCACACCAGATAGTACAGTAATGCCCTTCTTCGTCTGTTGATCCAGAGGCATGAGGAAGCCAAAATGGCCAGGTAGCATTCTTAATTTTCCGTTTAATGCAATCAGTATTGTGTCTCCAGGTGGGAGTGTTCCTCCCATTGGGACTAAGATCTCCAGACCTGCAGAGCATAGGGTAGCAGGGACAGGAAGCAAAACTTTTTTGAACGGGCCACTAGGGGTAATAGTGAGTGGTACAACTCCCATTTCCACCCCTTGGTTCCCAGACCCATGAATCCTGGCTATTGGAGAAACAGAACTGTATATTGGACACTGGTTTAGAACATATACAACCTCCTGGAGAACATTGCCCCAACCCTTCAAGGTATTCCCACTTAGCTGGTGCCGTATTGGGGTATTACTTTTGGTTTACTATTTTTGTAGGTAGAGGCAGTTCTAATGGCTTCCACTTGGCTTTTCCTACCATAATAGCCCTTACTCCACATGTCAAGGACCCTATGTGGGAATTTTGCCAATTGCTCAGTGTATCTATTCCAATTATGCATTCTGGAACTGGGGAAATCACTACAGGATGGGTTCAGGGACCCACTAGACCCACTGTGAGATGCACCTTAGCTAAGACTCCATCAATAACTTGACCTCATATGCCCCCACACTGACTGGTGGGCCACAATAGCACTTCGGGTTTCCTGGAATTAGTGTCATTTCAGAGCCAGTGTCCAGTAATCCCCAAAAGGTCTGATTATTTTCTTTTCTCCAATGAACAGTCACTCTCATAAAAGGCCTCAGATCCCTTTGGGGAAGGCTGGGAGAAAGACTGACATTATAAATTATTGGCAATGTAGTGGGGTCCTTCTTCAAAGGGACCTGGCCTCTACTTCATTCAAGGGGTTGTGGGTCTCTAAACAGGAGCTCTGGTAGCATAGTGGCTAAAGCACTTGACTGCTAACCAGAAGGCTGGCGGTTCAAACCCACCAGCCACTCCTCGGAAGGAAGGTTGGGCAATCCTACTTCCGTAGTGATACTGCCTCGGAAACCCAAGGAGGGGTCGCTATGAGTCGGGGCCAACTCTACGGCAAATAACAACAACCACCACAGGGTCCAATCAGCCCCATCGTAGTTAAGTGTCTTAGTTCAATTAGGGCAGTTCCCACTGTCAAATCTGGCTTACATAAAATAGCAATCACAACAGTCTTCAAGGATGCTGGAGCTCCTTTCACAATTTATTCCTCACGGTACTGGTGAAAGTCATGTCCTCTGGACTCTCCATTTCTGGCTCTAGGGGTCTAATCTGATAAATCCATTTTAACAGGCCAATTTTGTTAAGCCTCTGGATACCTTCTTCTACATTAATCCAAGGCAAGTCTGGCACTTCACCTTGACTTAAGGTAGGCCACCACATAATCCATGCTTCAGTAAGCCAAGCAAATAAACTATTAGATCCTTTCTCAAGCTGAAACATTCAATGAAGAATCCATACCTAGTGGGCCTAAATCAATAAACTCTCAGACTGACCCAACGATTCTTTGAATCATTATCCCACACCCTCAGCCATTCCCATACATATTCTCCAGGTTTCTGTCTGTACATGTTAGCAAAATCAAGTAGGTCTTTTCAAGTATAGTGTACTACCTCCTCAGTCACACTTTGCATTTTACCTTTTGGGGCTTGCTTGGACTTAACTTTAGTTATAGGTCTAGCAACAATAAGGGGTGTTTGGGGAAGTTCCTGAGAACATTCAGCAATGTCTTCCATGGCCTCTGCTTCAGGCAATGACCCAGCAGGAACAGCTGGGTTAATCCTATGAAACTCAGGTGGAGGGGATAATGGTTTTATGGTAATCCTTTCAGATGGGCTGGATTCAACAGAATTTACAGGCTTCATATCCTGATCTCCCTGACTATCTGCCCATTTGTCCCCATTCCAGGTTTCAGGATCCCATTTTTTCCCCAATCATTGCCCTCACTTTAACTTCAGACACCATTCTGGGTTGGCAATTTAATTGGCATTGTAATTCAGGCATTCTTACAATAAGACTCTGGGTTTGGTTTTCAGCAATATCAGCTCTGTTACTAGAAGAAATAAGGCATTCTTTCAGAGCACAACTGGAAACATTGAGGTCTTTTGTGCGATGCTTAAGCTGTGACTCAACAGCCCTGAACTAATTTCTCTCTTGTACCACTTTGTCTAGTGTAAGCAGGACCAACCAACCAGTTTCCTTATATTCCTCATACTGATAAAATTGCAGAGAAGTCTCAAATATG
>NW_006921756.1:5862154-5913605 GCF_000298275.1 Orycteropus afer afer
AGAGAGAGAGAGGAAGAGAAATTTATCTTAGGAAAATGGCTGACACACTTACAGAAGCTGGCAAGCCCCCAGTTCTTGGATCAAATGTCAAGCTGGAGGCTTTTCCTGACTCACACAGCTGCAGGGCCTGTGGAGCTCAAGGTTGGCAGGCAAGATACTGGCTGTTGACTCCAACGAATGACCAATCCACGATCTCCAGGCCAAATGGTGTATTGTTCGCTCATGGACAGTTGCAGGCAGCACAACAGAATCCCGGTCCACAGAAGAGTGTCTGTTTTCCCAGGATGTCCATAAATATACTGGAAGCAGGCCTCATCCCTTGGGAAACTCCCTTTCAATGGATTGGCTGCTCAAAACATGTACATCTGATCCCATCATGGGAACAACCCACATCACCATTGCTTAAACCACACAGAATTGTTGTCCAGCCAAGTTGACACACAGTTCCAACTATCACAACCCCCAATAAGAGCTGATGTTTAAAGAGCATTTACTGTGTGCTAGGTACTATTGTAGGTTCTTACCTAACTGGTCACTTAATTCTCTTAAGAACCCTATACGGTAAGAGTTCTCATTATCTCCATTTCACAGGGAAGAAATCTGAGACCCAGAAAGGTGAAATAACTTGTCCACATTCACTGAGCTGGTAAAAAGGAGATGCCACATAACCAAAACAACAGGATGCAGCCTAGGCAGCCTGACTTCAGATCTGAAGTTGGTGTAGCCCAACAGAGGTACTCTCATTTCTTTGCATATGTGAAGCCCCTTTCTCCTCTCTGAAAGCACTAATGCTAATCCTAATCTCTCTGTTCTTGTTTTATCTCCCCCAGCAGGCCACTTGACACTTCTGTGGCCCAGGGCAGAGCTTGGTATAAATCAAGTTTCCCATCGAATATTTCCAGGAAAAAGGAGTGTACATGAAGATTTGCGCTATATGCATAGGAAATATATGTAGCTCGATATCACCTCCAACTCTACAGAGAGGAAACTGGGCTAAGCCAGAGGTTAAATTACTTCCCCAGTATTGCTCAGCATGGTGGTGGAAAAACTGGGAACCCATCCCCAGTCCCTGACTCCAACTAAAAAACCAAACCAAACTCACTGCCGTTGAGTAGGATGCGACTCGTAGTGAGCCCTTCTTGAGTTTCTGAGGTAGTATCACTTTGGAAGTAGATTGCCCAATCTTCCTTCCAAGGAGTGGCTGGTGGGTTTGAACTGCCAGGTTTCTGGTTATCAGTCAAATGCCTTAGGCACTATGCCACCAGAGCTCCTAGGCCAGCCTGATTTCCCAGTCACAGAGCCCATCTGACCAGGTGGACTCCTCGTTGGCCTGTTGCTGACTCTACAAAAGCAGATTGTGTGATGGTGTTTGTGCCATTGTGAAAGATCAAGACACACTATGAGTGGTGTCTAGGCTGTAGTTGGCATTACCTGTACAGCAACAGATTTTTCTTTCTTTTATTTAGCTTTTTTGCTAAAAAAAAAAAAAAAAACCTTGACACCTCTTCCCCTGTCCAGTCTCCCCACCCCCAATAACTACCTTCACCCTCTATCCAGTTGACACTCCTCCTACGGGGTCCCACAACAGCACCTTGAACGAACCTTTGTATTAACATTCATCCCACCATTTTATAATTGCCAATTTACCTGTCTCTCTATAGCGCTAATTTGAAAAAGCCCTCACCTGGTTGTTCTAACATGCCCTCCACCCTGAGGCGCCTTTCCTGCACCCTATTTGCTCTTTTCTGTTCAATGACTATACTGTCACAGATTCAGTGACACAAGATTCTGTTTTTTAAGAGTCTGTGATTGTGCCATTCAGAATACACAGGACTCTGTGATGGAGTTTCATGAAGATCTAAGCTTCTGGGCCTTGACCTGGAGAAACCCCCCTGCTGCAAGGTGTTTACTGCAATTCTCCCACGGTCCCAGAGACACAAAGAATGCTGAGATCTTCCAATTCTCGTTCTCCCAGCTGGTAAGATATGCCCACGTTGAACTAATCACCTTCTAAACAAATGGCACGGTGACAAGCAGGGTGGGGGGAGTGCTGGGGCCGCACAAGCTGGTGTTTTCAATTTAGAGGCCATGCATTATTTACACTGCCATTATTCCCCTCAATTTGACTTCATGCTTTAGCCCTAATTTCAGTATAATCAAAGCCAATGAATATTTAATCAGGATTGCTTCCAGAAATTGAGTAATTCCATTAACATAATGGCCCCAGGACTTCAAAGCTGCTTTCCTTCAAATGCATCTGACTTATACCTTTCTCCATCCCCTTCCCTTTAACCAGTTGTACCTCAGAATGGAAGGGAGTTTGGGATCTGGCAGATAGGCCCTTTACAGCTTTGCCCAGGCATCAGAAAGGCACCTGGCACAGGGGAAGAGCACTGGACTGGGAGGTTGAGTACTGGCCCTAGTGAGAGAGTGATTCAAGGGATGGCCATCAACCTCTGCAGGTGGGTCCCTTCCTGAAACACTTCAGTTTATGAAAATACCTAATTTTAAGCCGCATTCCCAAGGAACTGCAAAGACAGATCTTTGGAGTTCAGTTTCTAAATATAGTGGTTGTCCTACATTGCTAGGTATGAGTAATACTGATCTAGACCATCACAACCCACCTACAGAGGACCCTACTCTTCCTCAGGCAAGACAGGAAGTCATTCAATCCTGACTCACTAATCTGCAGGACCAGGGAGCTCACCACCACCTTGTTCATCTTTAAACATCACTTACTGAAGCACTTCCTCGTTAGGAGCTGAAATATGCCTCACTGCATGCCCTGGCTCTGCCCTCTGGACCCCACAAAACAAGGCTGTCCCTTTTTCCCTAGGACAACCAGGGAGATGTTGTTTTTAGTACTGTCAAGCAGATTTTGACTCATAGAAACCCTGTGTGACAGGGTAAACCTGCCTCATAGGATTTTCTAGTCTGTAATATTTACAGCAAGGAGCTCTGGTGGCATAGTGGTTAAAGCATTTGGCTGCTAACCAAAAGGTTGGTGGTTTGAACCCACCAGCCGCTCTGTGGGAGAAAGATGAGGCAGTGTGCTTCTGTGAAGATTTATAGCCTTGGAAACCCTATAGGGTTCTACTCTGTCCTATAGAGTTGCTATGGGTTGGAATTGACGTAATGGCAGTGGGTTTTGTTTTTTTGGTAATCCTTATGGCAGCAGATCGACAGGTCTTTCTCCCATAGTACTTCTAGGTGGGTTTGAACTGCCAACCTTAGAGTTAGCAGTTAAGTGCTTAAATGTCATGCCACCAGGGCTCCTTAGGGAAATGTCAAGATGGTTTCATTTCTTCCTTCCTTTGCTTTCATTTGTTTCTAGTGTGTACTTTCCCTCAAGGAGCCAGGTGCCAGATGCTTAGCCAGGCTTTGAGGGATACAGTGGTGAATCTGATGCCTGTCATCCCCCAAGAGCTCAGGATGTACAGCATTTCCAAAACACTATCATATTTGTGGGAGCTCTGGTAGCTTAGCACCTAAGGCACTTGACTGCTAACCAGAAGGCTGGCAGTTCAAACCTACCAGTCACTCCTCGAAAGAAAAGTTGGGCAATCTACTTCTGTAGTGATACTGCCTTGGAAACCCAAGGAGGGGTCACTATGAGTCTGGTCTGACTTGACAGTACATAACAACAACAACACATCATATTTGTTACCCCTTTGGAATCTGGCAGGAAGAGTTCAGATCCACATTCTTCTTCCACAGTGTCAGGCCACTGACCTTCCCAAGACTGCCCAGCAATGTAGCTCTAGAATCAGGAAGAATCCATGAGCAAAGATATTAAAGATAGGACCTTTCTTAGAGACATTCTAGGTCAATCTTCTCATTCTACAAAAGGGAAATGAAGCCCAAGGTCACAAGTGGGCTTATAATTTAATCTCTTGCCCAGGGACTTTTCCTTTATAAAAGGATCTATAGAACAGGAGGAAAATGCTTGGTTACTTGACTGAGGAGATAGAAATATTCTTAGCAGAGGCTTCTCTCAGTACTTCTTGTGAGATCAGGAATCTCTTGGGTGGTAATGTGAGAGAATTGGGGAATTTATAGAAAGTTTAGTAGTGTGGGCTACATCTAGCTTTTTTAGGATTTCATCTGTAGTGAAAACTGCAGGGGAGTTATGCTCAAGCTCACATAACCAATGGGAGCCCCAGATCCACACCCACAGAATTTAACTTCATCTCTGGACGTGTGCATTGGGAGTTCCCATTTCCTCTGTTCAGTTCTAAAACTGTAACCACCTCCAGGCGTCCCTGATGTCCTCTGTTTTGACCCCTCCTCCCTTGCTGAGTTGAGAGTCTTTCACCATGCTCCCCCAGTCTCTGTGCACCCCTTTGCCAGGGCACTTCTCCCCTCCACTGCTTGTTCTTAGTCACAGCTGGCTCCCTCTGTAGATTGCAAACTCCTTGAGGATAGGTGTGAGATTGATGCTGCTTTATATTCACTAGGAAGAACTGGGTTTTACTTTGTAGGTGCTAGCAACCTGGCTCCACTAGCAAAGGATTTTACTGCTCTTTTACCCTCTTTATAAGAGGGAGGAAACTGAGTCTCAGAGAGATGATGAAACCTGTCCCAGTAAGTTTTGCAGTAAGTGGAGGACTTCTTAGCAAGACAGGAAGTCATCCAAACTTGACTCACTAACCTGTAGAACCAGGAAGCTCACCACCACCTTGATTCATCTTTAAACTGTAGTAACCGAACAAAAAACAAAAAACAAACCCACTGCCATCGAGTCAATTCCAACTCTTAGTGACCATACAGGACAGAGTAGAATTTTCCCACAGGATTTCTAAGGCTGTAAACCTTTATGAAAGCAGATTGCCTCATTTTTCTTTCATGGAGTGGCCAGTGGTTTCAAACTACTGACCTTTTGATTAGCAGCTGAATCCCTTAACCACTGCACCACCAGGGCGCCTTTCACTGTCTAAAACCCAAAAAACAAAAACGAAACTAAAGTGCCTCCTTATTAGGAGCTGAATGAATGACTTATGCTGCCACCAGGTGGTAATTTACAGCTTATGAAGTTGTTAAGTGCTGTTATCTGATCTGACTCATAGGTACCCTATGTAAACAAAATGAAACACTGTGCGGTCCTGCACCATGGTCACAATCCTTGCTGTTTGAACCCATTACTGCAGCCACCATCAATCCATCTTCTTGAGGCTCTTCCTCTTTTTCTCCGACCCACTACTTTACCAAGCATGATGTCCTTCTCCAGGGACTGGTCCCTCTTGATACTATCTATGTCTAAAGTAGATGAGATGAAGTCTTGCCTTCCTTGCTTCTAAGGAGCATTTCTCGCTGTACTTCTTCCAAGACAGATTTATTCATTCTTCTGGCAGTCCACAGCATATTTCATATTCTTCACCAACACCATAATTCAAATGTATCAATTCCTCTTTGGTGTTCCTCACTCATTGTTCAGCTTTTGCATGCATATGAGGTTACTGAAAATACCATGGCTTGGGTCAGGAACATTTTAGTCCTCAAAGTGACATCTCTGCTTTTTAACACTGCATAAACTCCCTAACAAACCAAACACACTGATGTTAAGTTGATTATGACTCCTAACAACCCTATAGGACAGAAAGTAGAGCTGTCTTATAGGTTTTCCAAGGGTGTAAATCTTTATGGAAGCAGACAGTCACATCTTCCTCCCATGAGTCAGCTGGTGGGTTTAAACCACTCAGCTTCTGTTTAGCAGCAAGCACTCTAATCACTGTGCCACCAGGGTTCCTTGATTCTACCAAATGCCTGCATGTTGCTGATAGATTCTCTCTGTGTTGATTCCCAGGAATCCAGCTGCTTGAGGACAATGCCTGTAGTAGAGGGGCAGGCTAAGAAATTGGAGTAAATTGCCCACCCTTCCAGGGTCCCTCTCTCTGACAGTGACTTCTACTCTGGATGCACCTTTGTATAGTACTCTTTTGGGACAGCTAGCAAGGGGAGAGTTGCTGGAGTACAATTAAAACACACAGCATTTGCATGGAACACAAGGCTTTGCTCTGACAATAAGCAAGGTACTCTGCCATATGCGGAGGCTCAGCTGTCAAAAGCTTCACTTGAGAAGAAACTAGCCTCAGTGTTCAGAGGAGGGCAATGTGAGCTGCTTTTCCCTTCTGAGAAATGCAGTGTGCAGGCCTGACAAGGAGGAGAGCAGGTCTGGCCCCATCCTACTGTCATCCTGTCTGCACATCACCTTCTGCCTTCCAAGTTTCATTGAGAGTCCAGTGCATGGGGTTATCTATTACATGTCATAAAAGAACCCAGAAGAAAAGGAAGGGAACTAAGAGGCTCTGGTAGCATAGTGCCTAAGGCATTTGACTTCTGGTTAGAAGGCTGGTGGTTCAAACCCACCACCCATTCCTCGGAAGGAAGATTGGGTGATCTACTTCTGTAGTGATACCAACTCAGAAACCCAAGGAGAGGTTGCTATGAGTCGGATCTGACTCAACAACAGTGAGTTTGGTTTGGTTTTCAGTACTGTATCCAATGGACCTCATACACTATCTCATTTAATCTTCAAGAAACTCAGTAAGTCCAACATTATCCCTTTTATAGAAGGGAGAAAACTGAGTTTCAGAGAGATAATGAAATCTGTCCAAGCAAGTCTTGCAGTAAGTAGAGGATTCTGCTTTCAAACCTAGACATGCCTGACTTCACTAGCTTTGTTCTGCCCCTTCACCGTCCTCCATCTCAATGGGAATAAAATTCAAGTGTAAGGGCAGTGGTATCAGGGGGATCTTATAACAAAACTCTTAGCTAAAGTGCAAGTGTAACTCTTTTAGGAGGATTTTACTGTGTGCACTCATGCCCAAGCCCAGGAGTAGTTGAGGTCATGGGCCAATCTCTTCATGACCCTTTGGTTACATCTATGTCTTTATTTAAGCTGTCCCCTGCTTGAGATATTCCTCTTGGTTGTCCCTCCACACCTTCAAGAGTCAGCCCCAGTCCTCCAGAAGGACTTCTTTGTCCCCTTCAGACTTCTCTTGCTTCTTTTCTCATCCACATGAGCAAATCTAAGTTGAAGCAACTGACCTAGAGGACAGCACCTATCCTGTGATGGAGGAGGCCTGGTTCTTGGTTCTGCCTGTGACTCCGTGTAACCATGAGCAGATCTCTGCTTGAATTTGGGTCTCAGTTTTTGTATCTGAAAACTGGGAATAATAATACCTGTCTTGCTTAATTCCAGGTTGAATTAGATACTAGATGCTAAACTGCATTACAGATTTGAACAACAAACACTTGATGATGATTAAGAGCACTAAGAGCTTCAAAATATCCTTTGATTATATATTGGGAGTCTGTTCTTTGTCCTGTTTTGTACTAGGTTATTGTACATTTACCAAAGAGTTACTAAGCACACATTAGATGCCAGTTCCTGTACCAGGTTAAAGGATAAAAAGATAAAACTCCATAGTCTCCAAATTTTCACTCTAGTGGAGGATGTAGACATAACATTATCTCCCAGAGTTGAATGAATGAATAAGTGAATAAAATAAAATTATCCGTCACTGAAATGTTTGGCTATTAATATAGTAGCAGACTGGTAATACCTAACATGGTGCCTTCTGTCTTCCTAAAAGTCTCGTGAAGATACACAAAATAACAAAACTTGACAATAATTACATCAAATTTTAGGGTGGAATAATCTCAGGGCTCCAGCCTTTGGATACCCTGCTCCCAAAATATGGGGAAAGACTTAACTTCTTACACATCATATTCCCAAATTTAGGATGTGCTGAACAGAGAACCATGAGTCCACCAGTGTACAGAAACTAATTTTTGAGCCAGCCTGGCTTGAGTCCCATACTGCCCTCCCCCTCCCCGACCCTGTGTTCCTTTCTTTCTTTCTTTTAACATCCATTGGGAGCAGCCCTGAGCATGCAGCACAGTAGGAAGCAGAGGAAGGGCTGCATCCAGGAACACTTACACACTTAAGGAGAAGCCTTGTCAACAATGGTAAGTCAGGAAGTACACTGGAAGTGGTACATACTAGGGGGAAAGAGCCTCTTAGGTACTACACTAGCCAAGGATAAATTACAAACCTCATCTAATGTATAGTCAGAAAAATCCATAAGTTGGTCCTGGAGAAGAGCCAAAGGTCAGTTAAATCACTCTGTTACTTACTCCCACAAGTAGACCTAAGGTGCCACTTTCCACAGTGAAGGGGTTAAGAAGGCTAATCTCCTAGGCTTCACATTTGTAAATGTCCATTCTGGGTACAGCCCACTCTATGAAAAAATGATGAAACAAAACAAAACCTCCAAAGAAACAAAAAGATGGAGTCTTTGAAAAGAGTCTAGAGAAAAAGGAAAAGGTAACATTGCCCTAAAAACATGGAGAAAGCAATATTTGAGAAGAAACTGAGATTTCAGAGACCACCTGCTTGGTATCCTTCAAAATGATGCTGTTTTAGAGCTTAAATTCTGAAACATCTTCATTTGTGAAAGAAAGGCTGCGGTCTACAATGGGAGCCAGAATCCATTTTGAGTTTTGACATAAACTTGAGTTGAGTTCTTTCTGACCTTTAAACCAGCATTGTGGCTATGCATAGACAAATTTAGGACAGGAAGGGGCAGCTTGCCCTCAGAAAAAGTGTACTTTAAAGTAGATTGTACTCACACGAAGAACTAAGGGAACTTGCCTGGATATACCGAAACCAAACTCACTGCCCTTGAGTTGGATCTGACTCATAGTGACCCCTCCTTGTGTTTCTGAGGCAGTATCACTATAGAAGTAGATTGCCCAGTCTTCCTTCCAAGGAGTGGCTGGTGGGTATGAACCTCCAGCCTTCTGGTTAGCAGTCAAATGCTTTAGGCACTATGCCACCAGAGTTCCATTCTCATTTAATTTAAATTAAGCTTGGGGTCCTGGTATCCTCTTGTAGTCACCTTGTGGCTATGACTCAGATTGCATGGCCATGAGTTGTATCCTGACCACTATATAGCCAGGTAGTCAAGACCCAGAACCAATGCTATAATCCTTTTCAATTTTCAATTATGTACATATCCCAATTATGGAACTATGTGTTTTTGTCCCCCCCCCCCCACCGAAGTGGACCTGTCCACGTCCTTCTTTGTCTGTCTTAGTCTGGAAGCTTTGATGAAACCTGTCCGCTATGGGGGACCCTGCTGGTATTTGAAATATCAGTGGCACAGCCTCACAGCAACATGCAAGCTACTAAGACACCACAGAACAACAAACTGACAGACAAGTGGTAGAAATTAAGGTTGGGATCCTGGTATTGTCTTGTAGCCACATGGGCCTATGACTCAGGCCAGATGATCATGAGTCACACCCGGATCACCATCTAGTAGTAGTCGAGCCCCAAAACCAATCCTGTAACCCTTTTTAAGAATTCAATATTTAAAATATTGAATCCCAGTCATGGTCCTTTCCTTGTTTCTATACTTCTACTTGCAACAGTGATGAAATGGTCTGCCACCAATCATGATTTAGTGATGATTTCTTTTGCTTTCAATCATATATAATTATCTCCATGCCCCAATTCAGTAGATTCTCTTCAGATTTCTGTACTGTGTACATGCTGATGGTCTCTCTCATCCTGGATGATATGCTAAGGCTTAATAAAGAAGGTCTCTATTTAACCCATTGGAATCTGGGGCCTCTTTTCCTCTAGTGCAATGCAAGAAGAAGAAGACTTGGTTTCTAAGAAAAGCAGGTGGTAGGATGACAATAAAGGCACAGATGCAAATGAACCTAATGGAAATAAGAGAATATGGCAAGTTAACACAAAATAAAATACCCAATTAAAATTCCTGTGAGAGTGAGAAGCACTCTGGTGGGGTAGTGCCTAAGGCACTTGACTACTAACCAGAAGGCTGGCAGTTCAAACCCACCAGCCACTTCTTGGAAGGAACGTTGATCAACCTACTTCTGCAGTGCTACTGCCTTGGAAACCCAAGGAGGGGTCACTATGAGTCAGATCCGATTCGATGGCAGTGAGTTTTTTTGAGAGTTTGATGAGAGTGAGAAAAGAACAGAATTTATATTATAGAAAACTGAATCAGTGACAAGGGCAAATTTGAGCATCTTTCAAAGAATATAGAGAAAAAAAAGTTAGAGATTAAAATAAGAAAGAAGATGATAGAGATGACTGAAAATGGAATCTAAGAATTACCAATATTCTTGCAGAGACATACAATAAAAATAACAGTGGCAAATCCATAATAGAAAAAAATTTGTTGTTGTTGTTGTTATGTGCCGTCGAGTCAGACCCGACTCATAGTGACCCCTCCTTGGGTTTCCGAGGCAGTATCACTATGGAAGTAGATTGCCCCATCTTCCTTCCGAGGAGTGCTGGTGGATTTGAACCGCCAGCCTTCTGGTTAGCAGTCAAATGCCTCAGGCACTATGCTACCAGAGCTCCCTGGTTTAAGAAAAAAATTACTTAATTAAAATAAAAATACAAGGAAAACAAAGCTAATACCAATTTAAGTCAAAAGCCCAAAAAAGATCAGTGTTCTTAGTAATATTAATGAAACAAAATATTAATGAAAATATTAATGAAACAAAAAATAATATAACTTGGCAAAATGAGCTTCAAGAATAAAGAAACTATTGTATCAACATCCAGGAAGGAAAACAAGTAGAAAGCTTATGAACAAAAAGCCAATCTCAGATTTTTCCTTAGCACTAGATGTCAGAACAAAAATCTGTCAAATGTAGAAGGGTATAGCAAGTAAAAGAAAACACGCGAAATTCTGTGTTGTACAAAGAGAAGGAAAAAAAAAGTCTTGCTTTATCCCTGACTCTAATAATTAGAGAAGCATAGGTGTAACTGTATACCATATATTTTAAGGAATGCCTTAGAGAATTAACTTACAAAGATGATTTTTAAATTCTAAATTAATAGAAAATATATGAACAAAGGAAATATAGTCGAGGCCTTTGACTGAAGGAGGCTGGCGGTTCAAACCTATCACTCAGTCACTCCTCAGAAGGAAGATTGAGCAATCTACTTCTGTAGAGATAGTGCCTCAGAAACCTAAGGAAGGGGTCGCTATGAGTCAGATCTGACTAGATGGCAGTGGGTTTGCTATTTTTTTTTTTTTTTTTTTTGAGAGCACCAAAAAAAACGTACAAAAGAGAAAACATAAAATTGGGTGACAGGATTAAGGTCAAATAGAACAGGTATGAAAGATTATAAATATATTAAATTATTCTTTTGAAGCACAAAAATCCTCAGGCTAAAATGCAAATATCAAATTATGTGCAACTTACAAGAGATAAAATCTAATAAATATAATGAACATATTTTCCATGTGCAGAGCATTGTGCTAAACATGCCATATGAATTATCTCATTCAATCCTCACAACTACCATGTGAGACAGAAATATGATTTCTCTCATTTTACAGGTGAGACAAGTTCAGCTTGATGTAAATAACCTACCCAAGGTTGAGCAGCTAACAAACAATAGAATGGAGATGTAAACCCAGTCTGACCTCAGAGCACAATATCTCCAGCATTACCATCTACTGTATTTCAGGCAAAATCACACAATAAGGTTAAAAGTTAAGCTCCCAAATATTTCAGGTAAACACAGTTAAAGAGAAAGCAGAGGTGATAATGTTAATAACAAAATACATTCAAGGCAAAAATCGTTTAACAAGGAAGAGGTTGGTCATATTAAATCAATGAAAGGCAAAATCCACACTGAAGACTTAACAGTAATAAACCTATCAAAACCAACAAAATGCCCACATATTTAAAGCAATAAGTACTAGAACTTCAAGGGAAAATAAACAGAAATAGTATCAGGAAGCTACACAGTATGAGGAGACAAAAATAAGTCTATTAGTTTACTTCCAGTTTTAGATGTTCATTCATAGGTGATAAAAAAGGATAGTTAAAAAGCAAAGAAATAATAAACCCCAAATTAAGGATGGCTGCTACCTCTGAGGATAAGCAAAGGGATAGGACATTGATAAATAGAAGTTATTGCTGTTTTTCTAGCTCCTGGGTTGACTAGTGAGTTCACAGGTCTTTACTACATGACTGGGTTTTGTAACTTCATATATATGTACCTATATTATTTTATATGCATTAAATATTAAAAAGAAAGAAAATACCAAAGGAAAAAAATAAATAAGGAAATAAGATGTAAATCAAATAACGAGGTGAGTTAATGACATGTGACAATGTTTTATCCTACAAACAGAATAAGTTGATAAATTCCAAATAATATAAATAAATACAATTTTCATTCTCTGACCATGAAGACTAAAACAAGAAATTAGTAATGATGTTTCAACAACAACAGAACAGCTGTAAGAACCATCACGTGGAGATTAAAATCACTTTTCTAGAAGTATTATGTCAAATAATTTAAAAAATACAATTACAAAATACTTAGAAAATAATGAAAATAATAAAGCAATCTATCAAATTACTGGAATGTTGCCAAAGAAAATATAATATTCAGATGTTATATAATATTCAGATATAATATAATATTCATATTCATTAAATATGAAAGATGGAGAAAAAAATAATGAAGGTCTCAGCTATGTCATCTGTAAAGAGAACAAAAAAAGAAACCTATGAAAAACAATAGGAAAGAAATAGTAAATATATAAATGATCTATCAGCAAACAAAAATCCATAGGATTGATAAAGAAATCCAAGAGGTAATTCTTTGACAAAATGATATTACAGAAAAGATAACAAACACTAACCAACAAAATAAAAAGAACATAACAATAGAGACTATTTTTTTTAATTGTAAGAGAAAATGCTATAAAGATGAGAAGGATAAATTTCTAGAAAATGAGTAACCATGAAAGAAAATGAAAAATTATAAAAGGCTGCTAAAAGGCCCTAGATAGCGTTACAAGCATTTGTTTTTTTCAAACATTTGGGATTAGATGGTTCTTGCACCATATATCTATCCTAAAGCATATAAAGAGATAGGAAGCTACTCAAAAATTTTTATTAAGTTAAACAAGGTTTATACCAAAGCTTTGAACAAATTTCTCTCATGTTTATAGAAGCAAGAACACTAACGAATCAAACTCAACAAGATCAAAAAGGTTCATACCAGGGATGTAAAGATGAATTAATGTAATGTAAGAGTGAAAGGAAATGGATCAGATTAAAAAAAAAGTTATAGCCGTTTGATAAAAAAAAAAAAAAGTAATTCAAAAAGAGTATCTATCTTAAAGTAATAACCAATTTCATACTGAATTGCGAAATACCAGGGACAATCTCATTAAAAATTAGCTACATGATAAATATCACTATTACTTAAAACTGATGTATGAGAACGAGTTAATATAATACAGTGGTAAATATAAATAAGAATTAGAGATACTGGAAATAAGAGACAAATTATTACTATTTGTCAATTACATGATTGTTTAAATAGAAAACCCTGAAAATATCAGCTAAACTAAAGTTAATACCAATTTAAGTTAAAAGCCCAAAAAAGATCAGTGTTCTTGGAAATATTAATGAAACAAAAAATCACATAACTAGCTAGATCTTGGCAAAATGAGCTTCAAGAATAAAGAAAATATTGTGTCAACGTCCAGAAACTTTCAAATTAGTAATAGTCTACCTTGTTTGGTTAATTCAAATGAATATAAAGCAAATTACTAGTTTTTCTAAATATGAACAAAAATTAAGACTGAAATAAAAATTTAAAAGATCTCAGTCATAATAACAAAAATGTAAAATCTTAAGAAATAATTTTAACAAAAAGTCTTTGAGACTTAAAGATGTTAATTCTTCCCAAACTAATTTATAGATCTTTTTCAAAATCAATCATGAGAAAGTCATTGTGTTATTCATCTGGAAGAATAAACACACAAGATTAAGGAATTCTAGGATAAAAAAGCCTCTTAGACATTGTTTTGGTTACCTACTGCTGCTCTAACATACTCACAAATGGGTGGCATGAACAAACAAGGATTTATTCTCTTACAGTTTTGGAGGACAGAAGTCCAAGTTCAAAGTCCCAAGCTGTAGCACTAGGTGAAAGCCCCTCAGCCTTGGGCTTCAGCACTGCTTCTTGCTCCTGGCCTACTATAACTAGAGGTGTCTCCTCACTCAGGCAGTTGCTGGCTGCTGAGGCTAACAAGCCCAAGGTCAACAAATAAAATGACACACTCCTAATATTACCGAACAACATGGCAGGCCACTAGTTCAAGTCCAGAGATAGTCCCAAGATCGGCAGGAAATATGGCAGGCTGCATAAAGATTTGGCTACATTCAGGGTCCAAGTATGCCAAAAAGCTCAGAGACCTTCCTCAATGCTTCTTCTTATATGCTAGAAACAGACCACATCCTTCAGACAGCTATTCAGCAGCTCACTCCAGATTCCACCACGGAGTTGATTACCAATCTCATCATGAGGATTAACTACCTCCAGCTGCCCAGCCACTCAAAACCAGGCCCAGCCACATTGACATATAACCTTAACTACCACAGATGTTAAAAAATATTACAAATGTACAATTATAAAATAAATACATTAGTTGTATTTAAAGAATAGCTGACTCGATGGTACTTAGCAACAACAACAAAGAATAGACATGCATTTCAAAGAACATAAAAGTTGTTGTTAGGTGCCTTCAGGTTGGCACTGACTCATTCTGATCCTGTGTACAACAGAACCAAACACAGCCCAGTCCTGCACCATCTTCACAATCCTTGCTGTGCTTGACCCATCATTGCAGCCACTGTGTCAATCCATCTTCTTGAGGGTCTTCTTCTTTTTTGCTGACGCTCTCTTTTATCGAGCTTGATATTCTTCTCCAAGAATGGTCCCTTCTGACAACATGACCAAAGTAGGTGAGCCAAAGCCTGGTCATTCTCATGTCTACGGAGCATTCTGGCTGCATTTCTTCCAGGACAGATTTCTTCTTTCTTCTTCTGGCAGTCCATGGTATTTTCAGCATTTTTTGCCAACACCACCGTTCAAATGCATCAATTCTTCTTTGGTCTTCCTTATTCACTGTCTAGCTTTCACATGCCTATGAGGTGATTGAAATACCATGCACACCTGAGTCTTTAAGTGATCTTTTGCAGCAGATTTGCCCACTCCAATATGTCATCTGATTTCTTGACTGCTGCTTCCAAGGGTGTTGATTGTGGATGCAGTGAAATGAAATCCCTGACAACTTCAATCTTTTCTCCATTTATCATGATTTTGTTTATTGGTCCAATTGTGAGGATTTTTATTTTCTTTATGTTGAGGAGTAATCCATACTGAAGACTGCAGTCTTTGATCTTCACCAATAAGTGCTTCAAGTCCTCTTCACTTTAAGCAAAGAAGGTTGTGCCATCTGCAATCACAGGTTATTAATGAGTCTTCTTCTAATCCTAACACTGTTCTTCACATAGTCCACTTCTTGGATTATTTGCTTAGCCTACAGATTGAATAAGTATAGTGAAAGGATACAATCCTGACACATACTTTTCCTGATTTTAAACCATGCACTATGCCCTTGTTCTATTAGAATGACTGCCTCTTGGTCTATGTACAAATTCCTCATGAGCATAATTAAGTGTTGCAGAATTCCCATTCTTTGTGATGTTATCCATAATTTGTTATGATCCACAGAGTCGAATGCCTTTGCATATTCAATAAAACACAGGTAAACATCTTTCTGATATTTTTTTCTTTCAGCCAAGATCCATCTGACATCAGCAGTGATATCCCTCATTCCATGCCCTTTTCCGAATCCAGCTTGAATTTCTGGCAGTTCCCTGTCAATATACTGCTGCAACCATTTTTAAATTATTTCAGCAAAACTTTACTTGCATGTGATATTAATGATATTATTCCATAATGTCCACATTCTGTTAGGTCACCTTTCTTTGGAATGGGAACAAATATGGATCTCTTCCAGTCAGTTGGCCAGGTAGCTGTCTTTCAAATTTCTTGGCATAAATGAAGGAGTGCCTCCAGTACTGCATCCATTTGTTGAAACATCTCAAGGGACATTCCATCATTTCCTAGTCTTGTTTTTCACCAATTCCTTCAATGCAGCTTGGACTTCTTCCTTCAGTACCATCTGTTCTGGATCATATGCTACCTCCTGAAATGGTTGAAAGTTGGTCATTTCTTTTTTGACACCATGACTTTGTGTATTACTTCCATTTTCTTTTGATGCTTCCTGCTTCATTCAATAATTTTCCCATAGAATCTTTCAATATTGCAACTCAAGGCTTGAATTTTTTCTTCAGTTTTCTCAGCTTGAGAAATGCCAAGTATGTTCTTCCCTTTTGGTGTTCTAATTCCAGGTCTTTGCACATTTCATTATAATATTCCATTTTGCCTTCTAAAGATACCTCTTGAAATTTTCTGTTCAGCTCTTTTATTTCATCATTCCTTCCATTTGCTTTAGTTACTCTCCATTCAAGAGCAAGTTTCAGAGTCTCTTCTGACATCTATTTTGAGCTTTTCTTCCTTTCCTGTCTTTTTAATGACTGTTTTCTTCATGTATGATGCCCTTGATGTCAACCCACAATTCATCTGGTCTTCGGTCCTTGGTGTTCAATGTATCAAATCTATTCTTCAGATGGTCTCTAAATTCAGGTGGGATATGATCAAGGTAGTATTTTAGCTCTCCTGGACTTGTTTTAATTTTCTTTGGCTTCAACTTAAACTTGCACAGGAGCAATTGATAGTCTGTTCTACAGCCAGCACTTGGCCTTGTTCTGACTTATGATACTGAGCTTCTCTACTGTCTCCTTCCACAGATGTAGCTGATTTGATTCCTGTGTATTCCATCTGGTGAGGTCCATGTGTATAGTTGTCATTTATGTTGTTGAAAAAAGGTATTTGCAATGATTAAGTTGTTGTGGTGGTTTTGTTTGTGTCAACTTGACTGGGCTTGGTTGAGTGGCTGGGCAATTGGTGGTAGTTATTCCCCATGATGAGACTGATAATCAACTCCATGGTGGGATCTACCACAAGCAGCTGAGTAGCTGCTTTGAGTATGTGGTCTGCTTCCCATATATAAGAAGCAGCTTTGGGAATGGTCTCTAGTTTATGGCATGCTTGGACCCTGCCTGTAGCCCTGTCTTTCTTGAGCAGCCTGCCATGCTCTGCTGACCTTGGGATTTACAATGGACTTAAATTAATGGCCTGCTGTGTGGTTTGGTAACATCAGGACTGTGCCTTTTTACTTGTCAACCTTGGGTTTTTCAGCCTCAGCAGCCAGCAACTGTCTGAGTGAAGAAACACCTCTAGCTCCAGTGGGCTGAGAGCAGGAGGCAGAACTGGACCACAAGATTGAGGGGTTTTCACCCAGCTCCTAGAGCCTGGCACTTGATCTTGGACTTAAAGCCTCCAAATTGTAAGAATAAACTCCTGTTTGTTAAGGCCATCCCATTTGTGGTATATATTCTTGTCAGAGCAGCACTAGGTAACCAGAACAGTTGTTGATCTTTCAAAATTCTATCATGCAATCTCTGGTGTCATTTCTTTCACCAAGGGCATTCATATTTCCAAACTACTGATGCTTCTTCTTTGTTTCCAACTTTTGCATGCCAATCACCAGTAATTATCAGTACATCTTGATTGCATGTTCAGTCAATTTCAGACTGCAGAATTTGGCAAAAATCTTCTATTTCTTCATCTTTGGCTTTAGTGGTTGGTGTGTAAATTTGAATAATAGTAGCAATAACTTATTCCTTGTAGGCATATGGGTATTATCCTATTATTGACAGCATTCTACTTCAGGACAGATCTTGAAATGTTCTTTTCAATGATGAATGTGATGCCATTCCTCTTCAATTTATCATTCCCAGCACAGTAAACCATATGATTGTCAGATTCAAAATGGCCAATACCAGTCCATTTCAGCTCACTAATGCCTAGGCTATTGATCTTTATGTGTTCCATTTCATTTTAGACAACTTGCAATTTTCCTACTTTCATACTTCATACATTCCATGTTCTGATTATTAATGAATGTTTGCAGCTTTTTCTTCTCATTTTGAATCATGCCCCATCACTAAATGAAGGTTTACTCCATCCACATCATTAAGGTCGATTCCAGTTTGAGAAGGCAGCTCTTTCCCAGTGATATTTTGAATGCTTTCCAACCTAAGGGGCTCATCTTTTGGCATTATATCAGACAATGTTTCCCAGTTATTCATTAAGTTTCCAGTAACATATCAGACAGTGTTTCACTGCATTCATAAGGTTTTCAGTTGACAATTTTTCCAGGTGTGGATGGCTCCATCTTTCTTCCCAGTCTATCTTAGTCTGGAAGCTCTGCTGTAACCTGTCCAACATGGGTGATCCTGCTGGTATTTTAAACAGCAGTGGCATAGCTTCCAGTATCACTGCAACATGCAAGCCACCATAGTATAAGAAACTGACAGACAAATGGTGGAAAACAGTAAATAAAACTTTTTAAAACAGAATCCAGTATAGACTGACATCAAACTGTGATAATGGAAACATGAAAAATCAACATACACACTCAGGCACAAATTATACTCTTATATGAGCATTATCACAGAATTGTATGGGAATGTTTGTATACATATGAATGCATATTATCCACACATAAATTCTGACTATGCATTCACAAGTTAGTTTAAGAGAAAATCAAGCCAAAAAAACAAACCCATTGCCATCGAGTTGATTCCTACTCACAGGGATCCTATGGGACAGAGTAGAATTGTTCCATAGGATTTAAGACAAGGGAGACTATAACAAAGTAAGAACAAAATAAGGAGGTGAGTCACAGGGCTATAGGAATTCAAAGGTGGAAGAGGTTACTTTCAGCCAGGTAAAACTCCCTCGGGTTTGCAAAGGTGGGGTGTGGCATGAAGGTAATTTCACGGTGACTGTGAAGCAGGTTTCATCATCTGACATAATGCTCAAGATGTTAATGACAAAATGAATAGGGAAAGGAAGACAGGAAAAAAGAAAGACATAGGCAGACCTCACAGATATTGTGAATTTGGTTCCAGACCACTGCAATAAAGTGAATATTACAAGAAAGTGAGTCACATGAAATTCCTGGTTTTCCAGTGAACATAAAAATTATGTTTCCATTATACTGTTGTCTATTACATGTGTAATAGCATTATGAAAAAGTTTGAAATATTGTGAGAATTACCAAAATCTGACACAGAGACATGAAGTAAGCACATGCTGTTGGAAAAATGGTGCCAATAGACCTGCTTGATGCAGGGTTGCCACAAACTTTCAATTTATAAAAAGCACAATATCTGTGAAGCACAATAAAGGGGAATGCAACAAAATGAGACATGCCTGTTAAATGGATGGAAGAGAGATGGGGAAAGGAAGGAAGGAAGGAGAAGAACGTTTGGGGCCTTGTGGGGGAGGAAGCCAGTCAAGCAACCACCATCCCAGATCTCAGCACTGTGCCAGGTTTGCAGTAGGAATTTTTACATGTTTGTTGAATGAATTATTGTATTTCTATTCTCTTTACCTGGTTATATTTTTTCATCCTAACCCTTTACACTTCCTGAAATCATACTATATATTTATTTGATTACTTATTTATTGTCTGTCTCACTAGAACCTAAGCTCCACAAGAGCAGGAACTTGGAATTATCATCACTAGAAGGGTAGTGTACATAGTTAGTACTCAAGAACTAGTTGTTGAATGAAGGAAGGAATGCTGAGGGAAGATAAGGAGGGCCCTGAATATTAGCAAAATGGCCTTGATATCTCTGGGATTGGGCCATCCCAAGATTAAATTACATTTGCAATGGAAAAATAGTCTGTAGTGCATGCTGTTTTTACAGATGGTTTCCATTATTCAAACAGGGAAACTGAAGCCCAGAGAAGGGAGGGGCTTATCAAGGAAGTCTGAGAAATGAAGGGACTCAAGACAAGTCAGGAGATACTTATCTGAATGGAAGCCAGCAGACTAAAGAAGCATTAAGGCTAAAGGTGAAGGGAAGAGGGTTTATGTTTCAGTGTCCAGACTTGTTCAGGCAGCATCTGGGGCCCAGCCGGTGATTCACAGCCTCCAGCAGATGTGACAGAGCTCAAAGGTCTGGATCCAGAGGAGGGCCTTTCAAAATCAGGGGGATGACCACACCATGATGAAGGTAAAGGCAGTTTCCCAGTTTCCCAGTGACAGTTCCTTGAGGGCTCTCCTGCCTGCCCTTCTCAGCCTTGTCCCCTCTCTTTTCCAGAGTTCTACCCCCACTGTGCCTGCACATCTGGGACAAGTCACTGTGTGCTTCAGACTCATAGACTCACAGCTCTCATTCACGTACATGGGATGCCCAGAAGCCTGGCTCCAACTGCCAGGGACATCTTTACTCCCACCTGCTCGTCAGGGATGCCTTCCTTGACCTCTTGTTGATGTTTAGTTGTTGTCCAGTCCATTCTGACTCATGGTGACCCCATCTGTTCAAAGTATAAATGTTCTATAGGGTTTTCAAGGCTCTGACCTTTCAGAAGCAGATGCCAGGCCTATCTTCCAGGCACCTCTGGGTGGGTTAGAACCACCAACCTTCAAGCTAGTTGTTAAGTATTTAACCATTGTGACACCCAGGGACAGCCTAGACCTCTACATCTTGATGTCTAAACCCCCCTCCCCCCAAAAAAACCATAAACTCATTGCCACTGAGTCAATTCTGACTTACAGAAACCCTACAGGACAGAGTAGAACTGCACCATAGGGTTTCCAAGGTTGTAAATCTTTATGGAAGCAGTCTGCCACACCTTTCTCCTGTGGAATTACTGGTGGGGTTGAACCACTGACATTTCAGTTAGCAGGTGAGCACTTAATCACTGAACCATCAGGGTTCTTTTCTTGAGGTCTAGGCCCTTTAAAATTTAGACTTGGCCAAGGCCTACACTCTCAGATAGAGTTTCTCAACTGTAAGGCAGGGAAAATTTACTGAGCACCTGCTGTGTGCTAGGACCCATACCAGATACTTTAGTATCATTAACCTCCTTTAGTTCTCACCATTTAAATGTGAGATAAATATCATTATCCTCATTTTGCAGATTGAGAAATTGGGGTGCAGAGAAGTGAAATGACTTTCCCAAAATGGCAGTATGAAGCCCAAATTCATCTTCAATGGTTAATTTGCATGTTGCCAAGCACTCCAACCTTCTCTCCAAAATGATACTCTACTCTGACCTCTTTCTGCTCCTGCCAAGCCAAGCCACTTCAAATTCCTTGAATTCACCATGGTGTTTTAAGCAAAGAACACATGCTTTTTTTCACTCATGCAGTTCCCTTTTTCAAGGCATGACCTTCATGCCTACAATGTCTGATGAGCTCCTATTTCAAGTCCCAGCCAAATGCCATCTCCTCCGTGAAGACATCCCTGATCATAAACTCAGTCAAGGAAGGAATTTGGCCCTCTCCTCAGAGCCCCTGCTAAGCCCTCTATCCCAACACCTTTGCCACATTAGTGAACTTGTGGAAATAGTTGTTGATCCACTCTTCTAGGCTGTAAGCATCTTGAGGGGAAGGACTGGGATTTCTTTCTGTATTTACAGCAGCTGGCCATGGCATCCTCCTACTCTCTCACATTCCTATACTTGCTAATTTATACAGCAAGAAGCTTTATTCTAAAGACTGGTCCAAATGGTGTCTGTTAATAGTATATAACTGTAGCCTTCACTTTACTAGAATAATGCATCTAAAGGGCATGGTGGAGAAAGAAGATAGCATTTTTTTTTCTGTCATTGAGGACATAATATCAGAGAAACCCCATTATAATAAATAATGTCACAGAGACAAAGAGATTTGCATGTTGATGTCATTCTATGACCTAGGGATAGCCGACTTTTGTTCATGTTACAGATCAGAATCCATCATGGAGACCAAGCAGGACACATAACAGAGGCACATGTTGAATGAATGAATGAATGACCAGGTGAATAGTTCACTTCCACCTCTATTGCTCAATAGCCCCTGCCCTACATCACACCATTATCAATAATCTGGGAGTGAGGGTGCTCTATGAGTGTCAAGAAGAGGAGAAGTTGAGCTGAGGCTGGGCTGAGTTCATGTCTCCTTTGTACTTTCATTATCAAGCAGCACTCACCCAGGGGGAGAAGTGGGAAGATCATATGTTCTTCAGCCAAGAAGGGCTCAAATCTTAGCTCTGCTACTAACCAGTGGTGTGACCTCACACAGGTCAGAGAGTTGGACTTCTCTGAACTTATGACCTGAACTGCAAAATAGGGATAAAAATACCTATTCTAGGAGATAACTATGGAGCTTTTAAGATCCTGGAACAGTCTTCTGAATACCAAATAATGTGAAAGTATTTCCTTAGCTCTAAATTCCTGTACATATAAAGCATTAACATAATTAATCTTTTTAATTTAGCCTACTTATAAAGGACTGGTAAATATTTACTTCATTTGAGAAAACGGAAGCACGGAGACATTTGGTGACTTGTTCCACATCCTAAGCCATGGGTTTGCACTGCACTGAGGTCTGTGCTGGATCCCCTACAGCAGAGCCTCAGGTCTAATGCTTGGCCTCGGGGCACTGACTGAAGAGCCAGGCAAGGAGCCTGGGGCCAGAGAACATGGCTAGCATAATAGGGGAGGAGCTCTGGCTCTGCCTCTTATCTCAAAGTCTTCACCCTTTGGGGGTTCCTCCCCACTCTCCTAGAGGCCCCTAATTTATATACTCCTGGAAGGCCCCTCACCTGAAGCAGCCAAGCAGAGGAAGCAGCAAATACTGTGGCTAAAAGGAAGCAGATGGACAGAAAATGAAGCCCTTCTCTGTTGTGCTTGATTGGGTGGAGAAGCAGAGGCAATCTCCTAGGGGTGGAGCCTGCTCCCTTTATGAGGGGCCATAGCAGTGCAGACTGATGTCAGGACCAATGAGGCATTGGCGTGAGGACTGCTCTTAGGCCTACCCTCTAACTGCCTGGTCCATTTCAGTGGCCAGACCTGGACCCCCTAAGCAGCCCGCTCTTCCTCAAGGCCCATTTAGTAGACCACTCTGACCCTGGTGGAATGCAGTGGACTCCTCTCTGCTGGGGGAGCACCAAGATAGCCTTTGCCAAGTCAGCTTCCGCCTCTCTGCTACTACTCTCAGAAAGTCAGATTGATTGTGTCCCTTCTGACTCCAGCTCTGATCTGCAGATCTGGCAGCACTGGTCATAGATAGAGGAATGCAGAAGGAAGAGAAGAAGTAACATTTCCATACCCACTATGTGCCAGGCAATTCACAAACTTTAACATTCACAGCAACCTTATCAAATGGATTATATTCATTTTATAGGTAAGGAAATTGAGGGTCAAACAGGTTAAGTAACAGTTCTAAGATTACATGGCTTGCAAGTGGTGAAGGAAGATTTGAATCTTGTCTGTTTGAATCAAAACCCACGCTCTTTGTGCCACAGCATCAATGGGCTTGTGTGTGCTGGGCACTGTGCAGGATAACAGAGGCCAGACTAGAGGAACCCCAAATTGATCAGATATTGTCTCTGCATCCAAGGATCTCTTGGCCCAATTGGGGACAAAAGTGAAGACCAGAGTGCAAGTTACATCACAATCTTCCTTTGTGATCCTGAGCACTCACAGGAACAGGCTTCTGGTACTCCCAAGAAGAACCTGCTCCCTATTCTCCAGAGAACTCTTCAGAGATTGAGGAGACACCGTCAGGTCCTGGCTCTGCTTCACTCCAGGTGAATGAGCCCTCCTGGTTCTCATAGCACACTGCTTTGAATCCCTTCCGCAACTAGCCTCTTTCTTCTTCTGCTGGGTACTTGCAAACAGGTCCTTCCTTCACCTCACACAGCCCTTGAGGAGGGGATTTCTGTTAAACTCCTGCTGACCAAGATCTGTGCTCATCTCTTCCTCCTGTACTCACACAGCTAGATTGCATTTATCAGCCTCCCTGGCAGGTGTGTGCGCCCTGTGACTGAGTTCTAGCCAATGGAAGGGAAGTGAAAGTGAAGTGCATATTAGGCCTGATCCAAATAACCCTCCCAAGAACACTCCTCAGTCTTTCTCTGACCATCCTTTTCAGACACCTCATTGTTTCCTGTTTCTTTTCCTTTTGAAGTTTGGATCCCAGAATGGGGACCCCTTCCCAGGTTTGGCTTTGAGAAGAAAGTTTAATCTCTTATGTCCTTTCCCCACCCTGGGCCCAGTTCTGGGCCCTCTTATGCAGCCACAAACCCCCTCCCCTCTCCTTTTTTTTTTTTTAAAGTTCTGGCTGCCTTGACTTAGCTAATTCACACTGAACATGCAGTCAGCTAAACCTCTGGCCTTTAGCTGATGGGCTGCGGAGATATTCTGCATGTTGACGATCCTGCCTGAGGGGTCCAAGTAGAGGGGCTCTTGGTGCCCTGTAAAGGTATCAAGACATGAGTGGAACACTGAGTAGATCTGAGTATCAGCTAGGCTACTCTCTGACAATGAGAACTTGGACAAATCATCTAGCCTCTCTAAGTCTCAATTTCCTCCTCTGAAAAACAGGGATAATATCTACCTTTCAGGGTCATTATGAGGATAAAATGGAGTTCCGATAGTAAACTGACTTTGAAAATTGTTAAGTTTTCTTTATGTCAAAAGACTTGTTCCTGTGAGAAGGGGAGAGTAGACCCTAAGTGAATCAGAACATCAGACTGGGAGGCTTTGTTTAAACTTGGGGCTGGGCGGGGAGTTGGAAAAGTTGGAGGCAGAGGGAGAAAACACCACACCCAGGGAGGTGCTGAGCAGTTAGAAGTAGCCCAATTGTAACAGGAATATGCCAGGTACAATTTATGGAGCTCCTTCTTGCTGTCCAAAGGAGCTCTGGTGGTGTCGTGGCTAAGGCACTTGGCTGCTAACCAAAAAGTCTGTGGTTCAAACTCATCAGCTGCTCCATGGAAGAAAAATGAGGCAGTCTGCTTTAGTAATGATTTACAGCCTTGGAAACCCAATGGGGGTCATTATGAATCAGAATCAACTCGATGGCAGTGAATTTGGATGGTTTGGTTTCTTACTGTCATCCCTCAGCACTCTATGTGGCATCACCTTCACTGAAGGTTCAAAGAATGGAGGGACTTGTCCAAGGTCACGAAGGTATGAAGGATTAGTTCTAGACCCTCTTCTCCTTTCTACCTACACTCATTCACATGTCTGAGAGAGATCCTGTTCTTTCCTGTAAAACCTGCATCTCCTGCATTAAACCTCATCACAATTAATGGCACTGCCATTCTTCCAGTTGTTTAGGCTAAAAACCTCAGAGTCTTCCTTGACTCCATGTTATGAACTAAATTATGTTTTCCCCAAATTTATGTTGAAGTCTTAACCCTGGTACCTTTGAACATGACCGTTTTTTTTGGAAATAAAGTCTTAGAAGATGTTATCAGTTAAGTTAACATGAGGTTATACTGAAGTAAGGTGGGTGTTATGTTGGAGTGGTGTCTTATAAAAAAGAAGAGACACAGAGAGAGAGACAGGGAGAGGAAAGGCTACCGTGCAAAAATACATCTACCCACCAGGGAATGCCCGGGGCTAACAGAAGCTGGAAGAAGACAAGAAAGGATCTTCTCCTAGAGCCTTCAGAGAGAACATGGCCCTGTCAGCACTCTGAACTTGGACTACTAGCCTCCAGACTGTGAGATGATAAATTTCTGTTGTTTAAAGCCACCTGCTTTATGATATTTTGTTAAGGCAGCCCCAGGAAACAAATACACTTCTCATTCTCTCACAACTTCTAATCTAATCCATCGGCAAATCCTTCTTCCTTCAAAAAAGGTCTCCAGAGTAACTACTTTTTCCCACACCCACAACCTTAGTCCAAGCCACCATCATCTTTTGCTGACTTATTGCATTGGCCTCCTCACAAATCTTCCTGTTTTCACTCTTGTCCCTATTTTCTCTTTTCTACATGAGAACTAAAGTGGTTTTCCCAAAACATAAATTTGATCATGTCATTCCCCTGCTCAAAATCCTTCAGTGGTTTCTGCTCACCCTTACAATGAGTTTCAAACCCAGCTCGTGGCCTCAAAGGCCCTCCATAATCAGATCCTCACTGCCCTGCTGACTTTATCTTCCTTCCGCTCTTCCTATCATTGCTTCTCTGGGGTATCACTCCAGGCATCCCTGGATGCCAACTTCTCCTAATAAATCTAAGCAGCCCCTCAGGGCCTCTGCACTTGCTGATCCCTCAGCCTGGAATATAGTACTGGTCTCCTAGATGCCCATAGGGCTGGCTTGCTTTCTTCTTTCAGATCTCTGCTCAGATGTCACCTCCTTAGAGAGGAATGCTCTGATCACCTTCCTAAAATCACATCCTTCCATCTTCATTGTATCCCATACGTTACTTTACTTTCCTTCAAAACACTAATCACTACCTTTGTGGTTGTTAGCTGCCATAGGCAGCACCTGACTCATAGTAACCCCTTCACAGGGGAACAAAATGCTGCTTGGTTCTGCACCGTTTCTATGATCAGTTGCAGATCAAAGGGTTTCCGCTGGGTGAATTTCAGAAGTGGATTGCGAGGCCTTTCTTCTGAGTCATCTTAGTCTGGAGGTTCTGCTGAAGTCTGTGCAGCATCATAGCAACATACATGTAAGCCTCCACTGACAGGTGGTGATGGCTGCACGTGAGGTACACTGGCCAGGACTTGAACCCGGGTCACCCACATGGAATGTGAGAAGTCCACCACTGAACGACCAATGCTCCCAATCACTACTGAACATTATATATTTTGCCCATTTGCTTATTGTCTATCTCCTCCACTAGAATAAAAATTCCACGAGGACAGGGAGTCTAACCCTTATATTCTTTGTGAAATTGCCAATATTCAGAACAGGACAGAAATATTGTAGAAAACTCATAAATATTAAATTAATGAATGCATTAGTGAATTAATGGATGAGTGAATGAATGATGGAGTTACTGAACTGGAACTTCCCAGGTCTCCCACCTCTGAGTCAAGAGCTACATGCACTTCTCTAGTGATTCTTATTCACCTCATGGTATTGAATATTATCTATATATCAATGACTCCCAAATGTATAGAAATCTCTTCTCTGACCTCTAGACTCATATCCAAATACTTGCTCAGTTTCTCTTGTTGGATATTTCATGAGCATCTCAGACATGTCCAAGAGAGAATTCTGTTCTTTCCTCCAAAATCTGCATCTCCCACATTAAACCCCATCACAGTTAATGGCAACTCTTGCTTGGATATGATTCCTCTCAGCAGCCTCAGGAAAAACAGCAGGAAAACTGTATCCAACGTGACCATGCTTCAGAGGGTCAGCCTCAGCCATCTAGAATGTCTATTTAGGAGGAGAAATTTAAGCCATTCTGGTCACATTCCTGAAGTTGTCCTCAAGTGAAGCACCCCAGCTAGAAGACAAGCCATCTCTCCCAGCCTCTCCTTCCTATGCTGAACTTGCCTGATGACTTAACTCTTGGCCCAGTAAGAAGAACTGAATAAGCACAGGGCAGCTGTGGGAAATTTCAGTTCAGATTTTCAGAGCTGGACTAGCATTGTCAAGGGAAGGAGAGCAAGCATTTCTGCTGAGACTCTGCCGTGTGCTCAGGGTAATCAACACACATCTTGGGCATCATCTTCCAGAAAGCATTTCTGGGGCTGCTGGTAGGCATCCCAGTGCTCTGCTGAAATAGCCTCTTTAATTATAAAACAGCAGGTGACAAAGACTAATCTACCTCAGCAGAAACTCCCAGGCTCTCAGCATGCTTCTCACAGTGGTCCATCACTGCAAAGGCCCAAACTCCATGAATGGGAACTGGGTGTTTCCCCTGCAGCTGACAATGTGAACTGCCAATGGGGGCTCCAGTAAGGGATCCCACACCAGAGTCTGTCAGGGACACATCAGGCTAGCGTTGAAGAAAGTACCACACCAGGCTGTCTGTGAGGCCCTCATATGCTTAGCAGTGGTGCTTTCTGTTCTTCCACTTTGAGTTTGGGGTCACCTTTTTGGTCCTTATAAATATTTTACTTTATGACTCCAAGAGTGATTGTCTCTGAAAGAAAAAGTACTGGGGAGGGAAAGAATATCATCTGGGCACTTTGTATGTGTTAAGTATTCCCTACACATTTAGTTAGGAGCTCTGGTAGTATAGTGTCTAAGGCACTTGACTGCTAACCAGAAGGCTGGCGGTTCAAACCCACCAGCCACTCCTCTGAAGGAAGATGGGGCAATCTACTTCCGTAGTGATACTGCCTCAGAAACCCAAGGGGGGGTCGCTATGAGTTCGGTCCGACTTGACGGCACATAACAACAACAACAACACATTTGGTCATTTAACCCTGTGAGGTGAGCAATATTTCTGCTCTTTTGCAAATGTGATAACTGAGACTCACAGAGGTGAAGGAATTTTCCAAGGTAACATAAGATTTCCCAGGGTCCTGGATAAAGAACACACATCTGTGTACTTTCAAAACTGAATCTAGCTTGAAAATTGTCTCCTATGGGAAAAAGTAGGAGCCTCAAGCCCATACCTAGATTAATATAATCAGTTGTTGTTTGTTGTTGTGAGGTACCATCAAGTCGGACCCGACTCATAGTGACCCCTCCTTGGGTTTCTGAGGCAGTATCACTACGCAAGTAGATTGCCCCTCTTTTCCATGAATGGGGTTAGACTTCCAGGTTGGACAGGCTTAAAACCTCTTTTCTTTTAGGCAGTCATGCTCCCAAAATACTATAGCCACTGAGAGGTAACCTGCCACCAGTTGGGAACCCAGAAGATAAATTTTCCTGGTGCTGGTGGCTTTTCTTCTCTGTCTGATCTGCTTCTGTCTCCCATGGCCTTCCTGTCTGGGATCCAATCTAGGGAAGGCAGCTTGGGCCTTTCTATCGACCCCAGGCCTGGGGCAGCTAAGAAACCAGGCAGGACCAGGGTGAAAAGGCTCTCCCTGCCCTGGCTACAGATGAGGCCTTGAGGTGAGGGAGATGAC
Organism: Orycteropus afer afer; assembly: GCF_000298275.1. Classification (NCBI taxonomy): domain Eukaryota; kingdom Metazoa; phylum Chordata; class Mammalia; order Tubulidentata; family Orycteropodidae; genus Orycteropus; species Orycteropus afer. Next base: position 5,891,045 of record NW_006921756.1, read on the forward strand.
ATGAGGCCAGGAGGTCTCTGGGAGGAATGAAGGCAAGGGTGACCACATGTTCCCTGAGGGGAAAAGTGCAGGCTGGGCTTGGTCCTCAGGACCCTTCCCTTTTTGAAATCTCAGGGTCTCTATCATGAAAATGAGGACTCAGCAACAAGTGTTTTGTCATCAACGACTCCCTGGACTACAGCCAAAAACTGTAGCTCAAAGACCTCTAGCCCACCTGACCTGCTTTCCTTCTTCCTTTCCTTCCACAAGGTTCCATGAAATGTCTATCCTGTACTTGGATCTGAGCTAGGCTTTGTGGCTATAAAAACAATGAAAAGTAACACCTGTTGACTAAAGCCTTTGTATTATTTTGTTAAGTGGAAAAAAAAAAAAAAAGCTAAACCGACACTGTCATATTTGTGTGTGTATATTTTGTGGAGGTGGTATACAATAGACACAAAAGCACATTGACTAGAAAATTGAAAAGACATACACTAATCTAACATTAGTTACTTAGTGGTGGTTGTATTTTTCGTTTCTTAAAACATTGGGCTTTTTTATGAATTTTTTTGATTTGCATTTTATTACTTTTGAAATTAAAAATCAATAACAATAGCTCACTTTTAGCAAGCACTTGCTATTCTGCCAGGCATTTTTCTAAGAGCTTTGCATAATTAAGTCTTTTAATTCTTGCAATAACCCATTAAATAGACCTTTTGTTGCCCCTTATTACAGATAAGGAACCATAAGCACAGGGAGGTTAAAGAACTTGTCCCAGGTCACACAACTCATAAATAGTGTAGCCAGGATTCCAGCTTCCAATAATGGCAATCCACTGGGAGAGGCCACACTTTCACCACTCCACCACACTGCCCCTGGTAAGCCCCTGCCTCTGATAGGGTGCTGCAGAGGGCACAGCAGGATCTGTGCAGGGCTGTTGTTGTTGTTGTTATTTGCCGTCGAGTCGGCCCCGACTCATAGCGACCCCTCCTTGGGTTTCCGAGGCAGTATCACTACAGTAGGATTGCCCAACCTTCCTTCCGAGGAGTGGCTGCTGGGTTTGAACCCCCAGCTGTCTGGTTAGCAGGCAAGTGTCTTAGCCACTATGCTACTAGAGCTCCCCAAATCTCCTGGGACGACTTCCTACTGTAGTTGAAAATGAAAAGACTTTGAGGATGTTTTCACCAGCTAAAACAGACTTCTTAAACAGAGGAAGGACCTGAAGGTAGGAACAGTCTGGGAATGCAGAGCTTAGGGTGTGGGGTGGGGTGTCTTTTGGGCAAAGGAGGTGAGCATGAGGGAGAAAGCTAGTTGATGATCAGATGCCAGATCACAAAGGTGAACTTTGTCCTAGAGCAGTGGGGAGCCATGGAAGGTTTCCCAGCAAGGGAGAGACTGATCAGATTGGGTTAAGTTTCCTCTTTGGAGGAACTTCCATTCATTCCTTCTCCATCCTTTGCTCTCCTTCTTCCCTTTCCTTCAATGTGGAGCAGGTTGTCCAGGAGTTGTTCCATTCAACATATATATAGTGTACCAGGCCTTGTGCTTGGTGGATCCAGGAATGAATAAGACTGTGTTCCCCCATCCCAGTAGGGATTTTATATCTAGAGAGAAGAGCAATATTAGGACGCAAGGCAGTTTTTCAATAGAGATCCAGATTATGGAGACTCTGAGCATCTTTTAAGATCAGTGTAAACATTACCTCTTTGGGAAAGGCTTCCCTGATAAACATTCTCTCATTTATGCTTTTCATCTCTCCTCTTTGGGGGTACTCTCCACTCTTGGCACTATGTGTCCTTATCTGTTTACCTGTCCTCACCTCCATTTCTGACTGGAGCTCCTCCAGTGCAGGGACCCTGGGTGATTCACCTCTGGTTTCCAGGGCTAGCACACACAGTTTGCCTGAAAGATTACAAAGACTGGACCGTCCTCTTAAAAGTGCTTGTGGGTAAGCAGGGATCAGCAAAAGAGAAGAGCCCTGTGGATCAGAGAGGTCAGAAAGGATGCATGGTAGAAGCGAGAAAGGGTTCAGGACTTGAGTGACGTTATAGCAAACTGTAGTAAGAGCACTTTGATGGCCTCTCCCGGTTCTGTATTGTTAGTTCCTATGTGTGTGAGTTTGTGGAACCCAGCATCCCTGGCCTTCGCAGGGAAGCCATTAACCTTTGGTATTCAAAACCAGCTTGTCTTCTTATGGTCATGGAGACAAGCACCAGGCTTAGCTATGTCAGAGAAGGTTTCATTCAACACTCCATTTGTCCCTACTAATTAATAGGTCCAGATAGCACAGGGATAGGCTTGCCTGAGGAACTGATGCCTGCACTGGGGGCAGGTGTTCACTGTGGTGTCTGCCTGGACCTGGTATAGACCCCACTCACCAGCACAAAGAAAGCCATGCCTTTGTCCAGAATCATACAGCCCCTCTCCAACCCCTCTTTCTCCCCATATCCACTACCACAACTCTCCCAGAGTCCTTATTTCCACTTTCATGAATCCCTGAAGCAAACTCCTAACAATCTGCTGCAATCCTTTACACTGAAGCCAGAATGAACTTTCTAAAATGCAAGTTGGATTATGTGACTCTTTGATGGAAATCTTTCCACAGTTCCCCAAAGCCTTTGAGATCTGGCCCCCACCTTCTTCTCCAGCCTCATCTCCCTGGACCACCTCTCTTTCTCCCTGTCACACATGCACAACTTCTATGCTGTTCCCTCATCTGTGATACTCTTCTGCTCTTCTACACACAGTCCTTCCTTCATTAATTCAACAAACCTGTGTTGGTATGTATTGTGTGCTGGGTTCTGAGCTAGTCATACTTGTGTCTATTATCCCCTCCAATCCTCAAAACTGCCCTGGAAGGTAGGAACACAGGCTTTGCAGGACTTGACCCTTTTCTCCCTTTCCTTGCTGTTCTTTGTTCCCATGAATAAAACCCTGAGCATGTCATTTATACTCTCTGGGTCTCAGTTTCCTCCTTAGGAAAATGGCATCTTAATCTCTACTTCTGAAGGTTTTTGTAAGATGATGATGATGATGATGATAAAACTAGTAATAATACAGACCACTAAACATAGTCCAGGCACTGTTCCAAGTACTTGGCATATAACAACTCATTTACAGTCTCCCCTCCAGGGTGGTCCGAGAGGATAAAGTACTTGCTCTGCATCGGATCTGGCACCAGGAATCATCCAGTAGCTGTTGGCATCATTGGGCAATCAGGTCTGGACTGGCAGAGGCATGTGAGACAGGAATATGCCAGGCACGTTCTGGGGACGGCACGCAGACGAGCCTGGCTGGAGCTCAGGGCTCATGTTTAATAAAAGATTAATGAAATTGTCAAATTGACCTTGTCAGTGTCTGCTCAATCCAATTACGTGGCTGTGGCCCCCATGAATGGGGTTAAAACAGGAGCGCACTTGAGAAACACCACGATGGGGGCCCGAGAGGGAGACAGCAGCGCCTGGGAAACCTGAAGGGAAGTTCTTCTTGTGGCCTGGCCTGGACATCTCCTTGGCCCATCTAAGAACTGCATGCCATGTTTCAGGGGCAATCCTCAGCTCTGCACCCACTCCCCATCAGACAGGGGCACTTAGCACATCAATGGATGCCATGCCATGCCAAGCTGTGTGTTGGGCACTGGGACACACGGTGAGCAAGACACACTCCATGCCCTTGATGAGTCCTTGCTCTGATAGGTAAGGCAGACACAGAACAGATAAAATTTACCAAATGTGAGCAGAGCCCTAACAGATGGCTACCCAAAGAAAACATATTTAGATGACCTTGGCATTCAGAGAGTTTCTGGAAAAGATGGTGCTTGAGGTGAGATGGGAAGAAAGGGCAAGAGCTGGTCCAGACAAGAGTGCTAAGAAGAATGCGAGGGTGGGAGAAGTCTCCTCAGGGTTAGCCAAGTCTCATGCAGGAGGACCGTGGAGGAAATATTCTGTAAGTTGGCCAAAGCTGTGGGGTTTGTTCAGGGTGGAAAGAGTTGGGAGCAGGGGGAACTGGGTCAGCAGAGAGCAAGCACAGAGCTGCTTGGATGTCAATGAAAGGAGAGGCTGGTGCCCAGGATGGTCACAGGAATGAGGGCCAGGTTCTCTAAGGGCAAGATTTTCCAAGGGATAAGTCCCAACAACCCTCTGTGCATGGGGAAGCCCAACCCTCTCTGGAAGGGTTCAGCATGCCTGAATGGAGTGGACACTTGAGAAATCCTGGATTGTGGGTAGGGACTTAGATCTTTCCAGTGGCATCAGCTTCACCAATTTCACGGTTCTGAGAAAGTGGCTACAGCCCAGAGCTTCTTCCTACTTTAATTCTTCTTCCTCTGCCAGCAGCTCTTAGTCTTGGTACTGCAGGCTGGCCTGCCTATCTCGCTCTCCCATCTATGACAACCTTTCTTGTCATCTTTCAACTTACTAGTTCTTTTCAGTTTACTGAGCTGGTTCACGTGCCTTCAACAACTCTATCTTCATTATAGCTCTGTAAGATAGATACAGGAGCTCTGGTAGCATAGTGCCTAAGGCACTTGACTGCTAACCAGAAGGCTGGGGGTTCAAACCCACCAGCCACTCCTAGGAAGGAAGGTTGGGCAATCTATTTCCGCGGTGATACTGCCTCAGAAACCCAAGAGGGGTCGTTATGAGTTGGGTCCGACTCAATGGCACATAACAACAACAACAACAAGGCAGATACCATCATCATTCCCATTTGACAGTTAAGGAAACTGAGGCTTAGGAAGACCAAATGCCGTGCCTAAGCCTTGTTCAAAATGCAAGTGGGACTCATACCTATATTCAAGTATAATTAAGATTCTATGCTCCTTTCATTACCACATGGCTCTTTCTAATGGAATGGCATGCTAAAGCTGGAAGTCTTGGCATGAGCAATCAGTAGAGATGGCAGATTCTGGCTTATTTCATCTAAAGACATCTGGGCCAACTTCATTACCAGGGTTTGATGCTCCCCCCAAACATGAGACCCACATTTGGATGTTGCTTTTAAACAATGTGATTCATATTCAGCCAAGGACTCATTTTAGAATAAGTATGGCCTCTCCATAGTGCCTGGAGAGGACACACTCACCTGCTCAGCCAAGCCAGAAACAGAGGAGTCAGCATCAAGTCCTCCTCTCCTTACCCTCTACCTCTAATTATCCACCAAGTAATAACATATTTACTCCCAAATATATATTTCTCTTTTAGTCTGCCCACCCACCTCATCATTCTATAACCCTGCCTTTGCTCCCATCCTCCACATTTCTTGCCTAGACCATTCAGCCAGCCACCTGAATGTTTTTCCTATCACAGTCTCATTTCCAATTCATCATCTACAATTCCACCAGAGTACTTCTTCTGCAAGACCAATCTGACCATGTTGCTCCTGGGCTCAGCACCCTCCAGAGACTCTCTGTTGCCATCTCAAAGCAAAGTCCAGCTCCTTAACCTGGCATATGAAATCCTGGCTCCAACCATCTTGCAGACTTGTCTGTCAGCAGGCTCCACTAAGATACTGTATTCCAGACCCTACGTTTAACCTTGTGCAGTGCTGAGAACACATTGAACTTTTTCTGTTACTTATTCATTTACTCACTCATTCATTTATTGAACTTTTGACCTCTATCATATGCCAGGCACCCATTTAAACATTGCTCTTTTAGTTGGGGAGAGGAAATCAAGATAATATTCAAATAAAGATATTAAGATGGGAGAAAAATAAAGCAGAGGAAGAGGACTAGAGACTGGGGTGGAATGGGATAGGTGCCCTCTTCAGGGCGGTCAAGGAGAGCCTTTTGGATGACAGAGATATTAGCAAAGATCTGAATTAAGAAGGGGGGAGTCGTGTGGATGTGTGCAGGGAGAGCTTCCAGGAACAGAGACCTTAACTCACATCCTTCTCTCTGCCTATATCTCATTCTGCCTCTCGTTGGGGACAGTTTTCGTCTGAGAATTGGCTCTGTTAAACAAACAAACAAACAAAAAAACATTGCTACTGAGTTGATTCTGACTTATAGCAACCTTATAGGGCAGAGTAGAATTGCTCACAGGTTTCCAAGGCTGTAATCTTTATGGAAGCAGCCATCCTGTGGAGCAGTTGGTGGGTTAGAACTGCTGACTAACAAAGAGTGCTTAACTGGTGCACCACCAGGGGTCTTCCTTTATGATGCTCAAGTATAATTAATCCATCCTTCTTTTATGCCCCTGTTGTACCCTATTGTTGTTGTTGTTGTTATGCGCTGTTGAGTCAGACCTGACTCATAGTGATCCCTCCTTGGGTTTCTGAGGCCATGGGTATCACTACAGAAGTAGATTGCTCAACCTTCCTTCTAAGGAGTGGTTAGTGGGTTTGAACCGCCAGCCTTCTGGTTAGCAGCCAAGTGCCTTAGGCACTACGCTATCAGAGTACCCTACATGGTTTCAATCCTAGCCCTGTAACACTGAAGTGCTCTAACTTTTCTATCTCCATTCATTCATTGGTGCAATTTGTGCTCAACTACTAACCAAAAGGTTGGCAGCTCAAATGGCACCACTGGAGAAAGGCCTGATGATCTGCTTCTGTAAAGATCACAGCTTAGAAAACTCTTTGGAATTCTGTAATATATGGGGTCTCCATGAGTTGAAATTGACTTGATGGCAATGAGTTTGGTTTTTGGTTCAATCATTCACTTATTCATTCATTTCTTAAGCCAAAACTGCCTGAACAGGGCCTAGGCATCAGGCCCTGAGTTATCTCTTGAGATGCATCTGCCATCTCCCCTGTCTCCTGCTCCGTGAGCTCCTAGGGGATAGGGAGGGACTTTGTCTGCTCCACCTCATTATCCCTGTGCTAGTGCAATGTTGGGCCCAAAATGGCTGCAGGTGAGTATTTGCTCAGTGAATAAACATTTGAGATCATTTTAGTGAAATACTTCAGAGTAAATTTGGAGACAGGCATTCCTCTACTCAAGAGTAATTTATTTAATAATCACAAATGCCTTTAACACAGTGAGAAGAAGGAAAAAAATAGGTGTGTGTTTCCCTTACTGCTGCTGTTAAAATAAATGGCATTTTAAAATAAAGTGTCCCCATACAGCATATAGAATGTGGCCACTTGATGAAATAAATAAATATCTGATGAAATTATGCATTGCAAAGCAGACTTTTTCTAGTCTTTTGGTTATTAAATTTAATCACTTTTGAGCTGTGCTCCTACTCTTTTTCCTAGAGGCAGGTACGGTTTTGATTAAAATGTGGGCCCCAGAGCACTTTCACAGGGGAAGGTTGAGCTATGTCCCCAGAGGAACTGCAGTGAAGCAAGTGAATGGAATGATGGGGCCAAGACAACAGCCACAATTTGCTTCTCACTTGATGGACGTGTTTATCCCCAGAGTGCACGGTAGTCATGGGGCATATGGAAATCTTGCAATTAAGGCAAAGTCTAATTAGAGGCTACATATTCAAAATACAAAGGAGGCTCCAAATGGCAGCCACTCCGGTAGGCCCTGAAACGTGATTATCCCACTCAAATCCCTGCCTCAGCCACACATTGGCTGAATTATGAGGAGGGAAATGCATCTTACTGTGGTTCATGGTTTTTTTGGAGTAGCTTTACCTTCATTCATAGTCCAAAGGGACACCTCAGTTCACGGAGAAGAGCGCCAGTTTTGGAACCAAGCAAAGTTGGATTTGAATTCTGGCCCTCATCTTTATTATCCCCTCTAGCCAAAACAATGGACTCAAATTTACCAATGATCATGAGGATGGTGCAGGACCAGGTTATTTTTCCTTCTGTTATAAGGTTACCATGGGTCTAAGCTGACTGGATAGCAACTAGTAACAAAAGCCTCAACACCCTCATCTTCAAAATACGGGTAATTATAACCATTCATAGGTCTATGTTGTTGTTATTTGCCGTCGAGTTGGCCCCGACTCATAGCGACCCCTCCTTGGGTTTCCGAGGCAGTATCACTACGGAAGTAGATTGCCCCATCTTCCTTCCAAGGAGTGGCTAGTGGATTTGAGCTGCCAGCCTTCTGGTTAGCAGTCAAGTGCCTTTAGGCACTAGGACACCAGAGCTCCTTCATATAGGTCTACAGAAGGATCAAATAAGGTTCAAATTCTGCCTCCACAGCTTATTGCTTGTGTGACCCAAGTCACCTAAGCATTCTCTGTCTCTGTTTTCCTTGTTTGTAAAATGAAATAACAACAGTATCTGCTTTGTGGTGTTGTTTCACACACTAAGCAATTAATATATAATACAAAGCACTCAGATCAGTTAGTGGAACATAGTAAACATTTATGTAATGTCTGTTGCTGCTGTTATCATTTGTGGCTTGAATTCAACCAGCCATAGCTGATGTTTAAACCATGCACAGACCAAAATCAATAACTCTTTCATAGCCTGCGATGTGATGGAACAGCCAAGAGGTTTGCAATAATATGACATGTTATTCTCTGCCCCATTTAAAGGAAGAGGGAGAGGTGATGGTGCTGATTTTGATAATGACTTTCATTTACTTTATGCGCCAAGTGCTTTACATTTATCAGCTCTTTTAATCCTTGCAACAACTCTAAAAATACATTTTATTCTTACTATATTTTGCTGACCAGGACATTGAGGCTTAGAGGGGTTGAGAAACAGCTGGGTCCTCACCTAGGTGTATTTGTGCAGTGAGGTATTTATATTCTACTGCACCACCCCATTCTGGAAGTTCTATTTGTGATGAGCAGAAATAAAAGGGCAACTGAGTAGGTGTCTGCTCATGAACTCTAAGTACAATGGTGTTTTGGTTACCTAGTGCCTGTCTGACAGGAACATACCACAAATGGGAGCTTTAACAAACAGGAATTTATTCTCTTACAATTTTGGAGGTTAGAAGTCCAAGTTCCAGATGCCAGGCTCTAGGGGCTGGGTGAAAACCCCTCGACCTTGGGGTTCAGCTCTGCCTCTTGCTCCTGCCCCACTGAAGCTAGAGGCATCTCTTCACTCAGGCAGCTGCTAGCTTCTGAGGCTGACAAACCCAAGGTCCACAAGTAAAAAGGCACAGTCCCGATATTACCAAACCACATGGCAGGCTATTAATTCAATTCCATTAGAAGTTCCAAGATTGGCAGGGCAATATGGCAGGCTGCTGAACTACTTGGCTACATGCAGGGTTCAAGCGTGCTGGAGACCTTCCTCAAAGTTGCTTCTTATATACTGTAAGTAGACCACATCCCTAAATTAGCTACTCAGCTGCTCCAGTAGATTCAACTATGGAGTTAATTACCAATTTCACCATGGGGAATAACTACATTCAGCTGCTCAGCCACTCACCTAGACCCAGCCAAGTTGACACACAAATTTAACTAGAACAAGTGGTAAGATAGCAAGAATGGCAAACATAAGCTGATCAGTAAAGTCTGACCACACAATGTTTTATTTCCAGAATGATGAAACTTTGTTGCCATAAGAGTAAGAAAAGAGTTGCACCAACATTAGAACATACTCTATTTTCCTTTCCTTTGGGGGTCTTAGGAGTAAATAAGCCAAGAAGAAGAAATTTGTTTCTGGCATCTCATTTTACAGGAGCACTCACTTGAAAGCCCAGTTTCAGACTATGGGAGCAATTAGTGGAGGCAGGGTGCAGAGTGTTCACCAAAGCTCAGGATTCTTCACTGCATTCATTCATGCATTTATTACCATTTATTGCTCCAGGAGCTTGGAATGTGGTAGTGAACAAGACTGATACATCGTCACCAGAGAAATCCCCGAGTCTCTACCTGGACTTGGTCTCAGAAAGATCCAGATTTGAATCTTGACCCTCTAACTTGTCAGCTTTGTGACCCTGGAAAAATAACCTAATCTCTCTAGGCTACAGTGTCCTCATCAGAAGAAATAACAGTGAAGCCAACTCCCAAATGCTCTTGTGATGATTTAATATATGAAGTTTTTACTACGGATTCTGACACACAAAACAAGCTCAACAGAAGTGAATTGAATGATTCTTTGATTCCAGGCTGGGGAAAAGGCATGATAAAGTCATTAGTATGTTTCTTGTTGCCCACCCTTCTTACTCTGAATAAAGGAGTCCAAACAAAATGCATTATCTTAAAAAATAGATGAAAAGAAGGAAAGGAGGGAGGGCAGGAGGGAGCGAGGGAGGAAGGAAAGGAAGGAAGGAAGGAAGGAAGGAAGAAAAAATAAAACAAATCACTTTATAATCATAATTTTAAACCCAGGGAGCCCAACCCAACATTGAAATCTTGGTAGGGTCTATGTTGTCTTGGACCAGGCTCTCTGATGGGCAGCCCCACCTCACAGAGTGCCCTCCTGGATCCTGTGGAAGGTGGCAATAGGCTAGGCTACCAAGTATTAAGTCTTACCCCCAACAAGACATTGAAGCCAATAAGGCCTTCTGCTTAAATGGACTATAAACATCTCTCAAAGTTACTTAGCTCAGAAAAGTACAGGAGTCAGCAAACTGAAAATAAGTTAAAGGTCCATTGGAAAAAAGAATTATAAACTACTTCCTTTTACCAGCAGTGCTGGCCTCTCAGTAGCAGCTGTCATTTTTCCTGTCCAGATTCAACTTGTGCCAATGTCAAGAGATCAAAGGCAGCATATAGCATGTCATCAAGACTCAAGGAAACGGAGTCACACAGGACTGGATTCCAGGTCTGGTTCCTCCTAGTCACAGCTATGCTATCTTGGGCAAGTTACTCAATCTCTTTAAGTTAGTTTCCTCACCTGTGAAATGTGAATGGCAACAATACCTGCTTCGCAGTATTGTATGAAAATTAAATAAAATAATGAACAGTGCCTGGTAGATAGTAAGCACTCAAGAAATATTAGCTAATTAAAAAATATACATATTGTCCAAACACAACTGGAAGAACACTAACAAGATGGCAGAATAGGCTGCTCCAAACTCCTGTTCCCTAACAAAATCATTGAAAAACAAGCAGAAACTGTCAGAATTAATTGTGGCAGAAATCCAGAAAACAGTCAAAGGATGACAACAGCCAAAAAATCAATGAATCAAGAAACAGGCAACTTAAAAATGATGGAAAAACTTTGTGAGATTTTTACTTGACCACATCCTACCCTCTCCTAGCTTGGTGTCAATCTTAATGACAGCAGTCTATAGTCCTAGTGTGAGACTGGTTCCAGAGGGAAAAAGGCAGACTTTATTCACAAAAGACTGATGCAAACTGCTTGCATCTGTTTCACCTATCTCAAAACTGGTGGTAGACATTGCTTGAAAATACTGTAAAGAAACCAATCAACCCATAGCCAACTGGAGCAAAAGAATAAAGTTGAAACCTATGATAGACTGTTTAAAGTCTGGGAGGAAAACCAGAGAGAGATTTTCTTTAGCAAATTAGGGCATTCAGAAGTACCTGTGTTTATAGGGAAATTTAGAAAGCCATGCCATATCAAGTGAAAGACACATTCTCAGAAAAGATCTGAAAAAAAACCCACTAACTTTTCATCTTAGATTGATCTATAGGCTCAATGTAAGCCTTAGTGTAACTGTTGAAGGAGTGACCCAGCAAAGCATCAGTCTTCCAGGACTAGAAGAGATATTTTTGTTTTTATTTCTGTTTGTTTATCTATGTTTTTGTTTTAGCTCATGCCATTCAAAGAAGTTTATGTTAAAATATGAACTGAACACACACTAAAGGAACAGAGACTTCAGTGATCACACATGACAAAGAATACAAAGTATTTGCAAAAAAAAAAAAAAAAAACAACTTTGAAAAAGTCAGTAATGAAAAAAAATCAAGTTAACAATTAAAAAAGGAAAAAGTAAGTACTAGAGAAGGTTGAGAATGATCACTATAATATTCAAAAATTCAGTTTTTAACAACCACAAAAAAATCATAAGGCATACAAAGAAATAGGAAAGGATGGCCCATTAAAGGGAACAAGATAAAGCAAAAGAAACCATCCCTGAAAAAGCCCAGATACTGGACTTAATAGAAAAAAAGCACTAAGACAAACCTCTTAAATATGCTTAAAGAGCTAAAGGAAAACATGGAAAAAGAACTAAAGGAAAACAATGTATGAACAAAATAAGAATATTAATAAACAGAGAGAAATGGTAAAAGAGAAACAAATGGAAAGTCCAGCAATGAAAATTACAATAGCTGCAACAACTACAACAACAAATCATTAGAAAAGTTCAGATTTAAATGGACAGAAGAAAGAATCAGAGAACTTGAAGATAAGACAATAGAAATTATCCAGTCTGAGGAGGAGAAAGAATAAAAGAATGAAGAAAACTGAACAGAGCCTAAGGGCCCTATGAGATACCAATAAGTATACTTTGTTGTTGTTGTTATATGCCGTCGAGTCGGCCCCGACTCATAGCGACCCCTCCTTGGGTTTCCGAGGCAGTATCACTACGGAAGTAGGATTGCCCAACCTTCCTTCTGAGGAGTGGCTGGTGGGTTTGAACCGCCAGCCTTCTGGTTAGCAGTCAAGTGCTTTAGCCACTATGCTACCAGAGCTCCTACAAGTATACTAATACATGTATTATGGTAGTCACAGAAGGAGAAGACAGAAAGGCGCAGAAAGAACATTTCAAGAAAGAATGGCCAAAATTCCATAATTTAACAAAAGACATCAATCTACACATTCAAGATAACCAACAAAATCCATGCAAGAAAGACTCAAAAAGATCCATACTGAAACACATTATAATAAAACTTGAAAGACAGAGTCTTGATAGCATCAAGAAAGTAATTCATCATGTACAAGGGATCCTTCATAACAATAACTGCCAATTTCCCATCAAAAACCAAAATGCTTTGGTGGTTGTAAAGCAGTGGGATGACGTATTTAAAGAGCTGAAAGAAAATATATGTATATACCAGAAAAAAAATCTGTCAGCCAAGAATGCTATATCCAGCAAAAATGCCCTTCAAAAATGAGGAAGAAATTAAAACATTTCTAAATAAACAAAAGCTGAGGGAGTTTGTTACCACCAGACTCACCTTACAAGAAATGCTAAAGAGAGTTCCTCAAGTGAAATGAAAGGGCATTAGATAGTAGTTCAATGCTAATGAAGAAATAATGACCTTCAGTAAATTTAACTACTTGAATAAATATAAAAGCTAGTATTATAGTATTTTCGGTGTAACACTCTAAGTTTTATGCCCTAAATTATTTAAAAGGCAAACACAAATTATAAATTTATGCTATTGGGCACAGAATGTACAAAGATATAATTTGTTACAACAAAAAAATAAAGAGGGAAGAAGCTATATAAGAGCAGAGTTTCATATGCTATTGAAGTTAAGTGTGTATCAACTGCAACTAGAATGCTATAAATTTAGAATGTTAAATGTATCACCATGGTAGCCACAAAAAAATATATCTTTAAAATATATATATATATATATACAAAGAAAATGAGAAAGGAATCAAAATGGTTCACTAGAAAAATCAATCAACTGAACACAAAAGAAGGCAGTAACAGAGGAAATGAGGACTAAAGAAATGTAAGACAAACAGGAAACAAATAGCAAAATGGAAGAAGTAATTTCCTTCTTATCAGTAATTACTTTAAATGCAAGTGGATTAATTCTCTAATTAAAAGGAAAACATTGACTGAATGGATAAAACAACAACAAAACATGATCCAACTATATTGTCTACAAGAGATTCACTTCAGAATCAAAGATACAAATAAGCTGAAAGTTAAAAGATAGAGGAAAAAAAAAAATATTCCAAGCAAAAGAGAAAAGAGAGCTAGGGTGCCCATATTAAAATCTAACAAAATAGACTGTAAGTCCAATTATGTTACAAGAGGCAAAGAATGACATTGTATATTGATAAAAGGTCAATTTTTCGAGACAATATAATTATAAATGCATTTGCACCTAAAAACAGAGCCTAAAATATATGAAGTAAACATTGACATAATTGAAATAGTTGTACAATAATGTTTGGAGATTCAATACTAATAATAGGTAGCACATTAGAACATCTAGACAGATTATTAAGGAAATACAGGACTTGAACAATACTATAGATTATTCAGGTCCAAGAGACATTATACAGAACACTCTAGCAAACAACAGTAGAAAACACATTTTTCTCAAGTTTACATGGATCATTGTCCAGGATAGACCATATTCAGGTCATGAAATAAATCTCAGTAAATGTAAAAAGATTGAAATCATATAAAGTATCTTCTCCAACTACACTGGAATGAAACTAGAAATTAGTTTCTAGAAGGAAAACTGGAAAATTCACAAATATTTGGAACTTAAATAACACTCTTAAACAACTAAAGGGTCAAAGAAGAAATCACAATAAAATTAGAAAATACTTAGTGATAAATGTAAATGAAAATACAACATACCAAAACTTATAGGAAGCAGCTAACATTAAAAAAAGAAAAAGAAAAAGAAAGATCTCAAATCAATAACCTAATTTCACACCTTGAGGAATGTTATGGATTAAATTGTGCCCCCAAAATATGTGTTGGAAGCTCAATCTCTATACCTGTAGATGTAATGCTATTTGGAAATAGACTTTTCATTGTTATGTTAATTTGATCATACCTGTCTAGGGTGGGTTCTAAATGTAATCACTTCTAAGTTATTAAAAGAGCAGATCAGGCACAGAGATATGCACACATGGAAAGAAAGATGCCACATGAGGATCATCTACAAGCCAAAGAACCAAAGAACATCTTGGACAAGGGAAAAATTGACATGGCTGAAGTCCTTTTTTGGACTTTTGGGCTCCAGAACTGTGAGAAAATAAATTTCTGTTCTTTAAAGCCAACCATTGTGTGCAGAATCAGTAAATTAAGATACAGAATTAGAAAAAGAAAAAAAAAAAAAAAAACCAAACTAAGCCCAAAGCTAGAAGAAGGAACTCTGGTAGTGTAGTGCCTAAGGCACTTGACTGATAACCAGAAGGTTAGCGGTTCAAACCCACCAGCCACCCCTTGGAAGGACCGTTGGGCAATCTACTTCCGTAGTGATACTGCCTCGGAAACCCAAGGAGGGGTCGCTATGAGTCAGGTCTGACTCAACAGCACATAACAACAACAACAGAAGAAGGAAGGAAACGATACAGATTAGAGCAAAGATAAATGAAAACAGAAAAACAGCAGAGAATCAACAACACCATGCATTGTTTCCTTGGAAAGATCAATAAAATTGCAGAACCTTTAGCTAGACTGACAAAGAAAAGAGAGAAGATACAAATAACTAAAATCAGAAATCAAAATGAGGATATTATGACTAACTTTATAGAATTAAAAAGGATGACACAAGAATACTATAAACAACCATATGCCAACAAATTAGATAATCTGAATTAAGTGAATAAATTCCTAAAAACACACTAATTACTTAAACTAACTCAAGAGGAAATAGAAAAATGTTCTCTCCTTTTCTGTTTTTGGCATGTTTGAGACAGATTGATGCTATTTCTTCTTTAAATGTTTGGTAGAATGTCTACCAGTGTAGACATTTGCTCCTGGACTCTTCTTTGTTGGGTGGTTTTTGATTGCTTATTCTATTTCTTCACTTATTATCAGTCTGTTGAGATCTTCTATTTCTTCTTGAGTTAGAATGAGTTAATTTAGGTAATTTTGGGGCATTTATTACCATCACCACCCCATGATAGCACTGACTTAATCAAGAACACCTGTGGCTCATCCCTAGCGTTCCAAGTGCCTGGCTGGCTGAGCTCACCAGGGACAGAGCTTTCTTTCCAGCACCTGGATTGAGCTGCAGCAACCCTGTAGTTTGTCCCTGCTCCATTTCTCTCCCTCATCCTCAGGGTCCTTGCTTTAATCCAGGATTGGATTGTGGCTTCAGCCTGGTAATGAGTCTTTGACTTCTGTCATTCATTTAGTGATTTTGTAGGAAGTGTCCACTATATGCAAGGACCAACCAACAAGTAGCATAACAATAAATGGAGAAAAGATTGAAGTTGTCAAAGATTTCATATTACTTGGATCCACAATCAACACCCATGGAAGCAGCAGCCTAGAAATCAGACGTATTGCACTGGGAAAATCTGCTTCAAAAGTTCTCTTCAAAGTGTTGAAGAGCAAAGATGTCACTTAGAAGACGGAGGTGCACCTAACTGAAGCCATGGTGCTCTCAATCTACTCATTTGCATGTGAAAGCTGGACAATGAGTAAGGAAGACCAAAGAAGAGTTGATGCTTTTGAGTTGTGGTGTTGGTGAAGAATACTGAAAGTACCATGGGCTGCCAGAAGAACGAACAAATCTGTCCTGGAAGAATTGCAGCAAGAATGCTCCTTGGAAGCAAGAATGGCCAGACTTTGTCTCAGCTACTTTGGCCATGTTGTCAGAATTGACCATTCCCTGGAGAAGGATGTCATGCTTGGTAAAGTGGAGGGTCAGTGGAAAAGGGGAAGGCCCTCAACAACATGATTGACACAGTGGCTGCAATGGAGGGTTCAAATATAACAAGGATTGTGAGGCTGGCACACAAACGGGCAGTGTTTCATTGTATTGTTCACAGGGTTGGTATGAGTTGGAGCTGTCTTGATGGCACCTAACAACAACACAAAAATATGCTAGGTCCTGGGGCTACAGCAGTGAACAAAATAGAAACTAAGAGGTTAAAGTGGGTTGGTGAGTGAAAATTTTTTTTTTTTTAATTTTATTTTGATTTGGGTGAAGATTTACAGAGTAAATTCACTTTTCATACAGCAGTTCACATATACTTTTTCTCATGTCATTGACCAAAATTTACAATGCAGCAGCTCCCCTCCCACTTCCTCCCCATAGTTACCTCTTCCCACTGTCCATCCCTCCATACTCTTCTGCGCCCTGAGCTGTCTCCCTGTGCATAAGCAGCCCTTCCTTCTCCCATGATTGTTCTCTCCAGGGCGTGTGTCTACTTGAGGTAAATGTTTAACTCACATGCCTATTCTTTGTTTGGCTGGAAACCACAGGTGTGGGTTCAATCCCAGACCTGAAGGGCAGCTAGGGGCCATAGTCTCAGTGGTTTCACCAGGCTCTATTGGACCAGCAAACCTGGTCCCCACCTTCTTTTTTTTTTTGCCTCCAAATGATTTTGAGTTTTGTTCTACATTGTTCTCTCTCTCTATGCAGGATCTCGTACATCCCTTCCAAGTGGATGCCAGTGGTAGCCGGTGGTGAGTGAAATTTTGATACAATTTGTGAGTTATTTTGATTCAAGAGGAACAGAGGGAGAGAGAAAATAGACTATTCAATATAGGTATTTGGCAACAGTTATGGTCATTTCTTGTTTGTTTGTTTATTTGAGAGGTGGATGGGAGTTGATACAGAGAGAGGAGGTAGGAGTCTGGAATCCCTTGTCCTTCCCCATTATGTCCTGGACATCTGTAAAGTCATTTTGGGACAGGAAGTGATGGAAACAAGAGTGCTTCACCCTACTGATTCCTAAGATTAAAACCTTTCTTTGATTCAGTCCCTCTTCTGTTAGCTCATCCAATCTACCGCCGTTGCTGGGAGGCAGGCAGAGACAGGACGGTTATCCCATCGTACACATGGCAAAGTGAGTCCCACAGTTGTGGAACTTACCTCCAAAATCACACAGCAATTTGGTGGCAGAGCTGGCCATGGCTGTGATGCCCCTGCATCTGTCCAAACTTCTGCCTGTCCACTTCGAGCTTCTGCTGTGACAGGCTGGGTCATGGTTCATTAGTTTACAATAGCTAAGGTGTAATTACATGCTGCTTATCATTATTATGACATTGGGGAGCAGCGTTGTATAAGCAGTGGTTCTCAAAGTATTATCCCTGGGCCAACAGCATCAGCATCACCTGAGAACCTATTAAAAAACCAAACTCACTGCCGTCGAGTCAGATTTGACTCATACCGACCCCTCCTTGGGTTTCCAAGGCATTATCACTATGGAAGTAGATTGCCCCATCTTCCTTGTGAGGGGTAGCTGGTGGGTTTGAACCGCCAGCCCTCTGGTTAGCAGTCAAATGCCACAATAAGAGACTCTTAAGGGTGGGCTTGCAAATTTGTGCTTTAAGAAGTCCTCCAGCTGCTTCTGATGTAGGGTAAAGCTGACGAACCACTGATACAGAGAAACAAACAAAATTGCCATCAAGCTGATTCTGGTTCATAGTGACCCTATATGACAGAACAGAACTAGGACAGAACAGAATTGCCTCATGGAGTTTTCAAGGTTGCAAATCTTTACGGAAGTAGACTGACTCATCTTTCTCCCAGGGAGTGGCCTATGGGTTTGATTTGTCAATCTTTTGCTTAGTGGTTGAGTGCTGAACTAATGCACCACCAGGCCTCCTGATATAGAGAAAAGAGGATTAAATGTTGCCTTAGGAGACCTGGGTTTAAGGTTCATCCATTTACTATGTAACTCATGATGTTCACATTTCTCCTCTCTACTCTATTTCCTTATTTACAAAATAAAGACACATCATAGAATTGCTATGAAGAACCACAAGGAATACTATGTGAAAGTTCTTTATATTTTTAGTCAACATGATAATAACAAAGCCATTCATTCATTCAATAAACATTTATCAAGCACCTAGTCTGTCAGACCCAGGCTGCCATGCTGTGGGTATCCCTTTTGTTATCTCCTCAGAGTCCCCTGGGCTAAAATGCAGACCAGTGATTTTATTGGCAGAGACAGAGTGAGCACTAATAGCTGATCCAGTAGAATTGTCAGTAAGTTGATTCTCAATTATGTCAGCCCATGTGTGTTGGTGCATAATTGTGTTCCACAGAGTTTTCAATAGCCAATTTTCCCATTCTATACATAGTAGGTGTTCAAGAAATATGAGTTCTCTTCCTTCTGAGAGTACCAGCTCCTGAAGGTCAGGGAGGAGGGAAACATTTCTGCATTTACCTTGATAGCTAAAGGAATACCTAGCACAGGCTAGATATTCAGCATGTTTAAGATAATGGATGGAGGGATGGACATACAGACAAATGATCTTCTCAGGGTCATTCTCATCCTTCAGGTGTCAGCTCACATCGATATCCTCAGAGCCCATCCCTGACACACCTAGTTTCAGCTACGAGAATAATCCAATTTAGACAAAAATAATTAGTGACTGGAAGAAGGCCCTCTAGTGGAGGCCACATGGCTTTGCCTTTTTTATTGGATTGGACATTATTATTGATAACTTGGTGAAGAAACAAAAGACAAGATTTACATACGACAAAACTGAGAGAGAGATGTACCATAAAATAAAATTCCAAGAGGATCTCAAATACACAAAGGTATGAAGAGACAATTCACACAAGAAGATTAAAAAATAAAATGGGTCATCAAAGAAAGGCAAATAAAGGCAAACCTGAGGTGACATTTTACACAAAGCTGATTCACCACATTTTTTTTTAATTGCAAATACTGTCAAAAATGGTACATACATGTCTACAACTACTTGAGACATGGCATTAATCTTTTCACAAGCAATTTAACCACACATGGAAAGCACTATAAAATTGTTCTTGCCCTTTAACCCAATTAGTTCCCTCTTGGGAATTTACTCTAAGAAACTAATCAACAGAAGGAAAAACAACCATAAACAATCATTGTAGCATTATCACTAATAGCAAGAAAGCTCTGGTGGTGTAGTGCCTAAGGCATTTGACTGCTAACCAGAAGGTTGGCAGTTCAAACCCATTAGCCATTCCACGGAGGGAAGACTGGGCAATGTATTGCCACAAAGATTCACCAGCTCAGAAACCCAAAGGGGTCACTATGAGTCGGAATCTAGTCAATGGCATGAGTTTGGTTTTTCGCTCTGAGAGAGAACAAAATGTACAGCAAAATGGTAAGAGGTTGCTGATGGCCCAGTGCTGGGAAGAGCATTATAATGATAGTTATGAAAATCAGTCAGTAGAGGGGAAATGTTTGCCATATGATGTTCAAGGGACAAGGCAGGATGCAGATGTGTAGCGAAGGCTCACTGACGCCACTGTGAACAAAAAGGTGCTGCACTTGGACAGACAGAAGGGGAACATGCAGTTGGGTTTAGCTCTTGGGATTATGGCTGGGTTTTCTTTTTTGGCTTTGACTTTCTTCAAATTTTATTTTGTGTTTTAAACAGAAACGGAAAAGAAGATCTCAACCGGCTGGAATGTTGGGCTGAAAGAAATAAGATGAAGTGGGGCAGGGGTGGATGCAAAGTTCTGTATTTCATTTAAGAAATAAATTTGAAAAATTCACACATTGAGGTGAGGGCAGGAGACTAAAGAGCTGTTAAGATGAAAAATGGGAAGAAGAGGAAACAAAAGGAACCCACATTTACTGAAAGCCAGAGCTGGGGTAGAAAGGGGGCTATAGGCTGTGACAATGTGGCGGGTCATTTAATATGATAACCCTAACAACCACAGAACAAACAACTCACCCAAGGTCCTATAATCTAGTAAATTGTGAAGCCAGGATTTGAATTCAGAATGTGTTTCTCTGACTCAAAAATCTGTGCTCTTTCTCCTATAACACAGTAAACTAAAGGTACAAGTAGAGTGTTAGCTGAAAAGAAGATGAAAAGGAGCGTTTGGCAACCATAGGCTCAGTATGAGCCCGTTTATAATGTCATTGCTAAAGATGCAAATTCAAGGTTAGGCCACATTAATAGAGCTGGCAATTGTAAAGAGGAGATGATCCTGCTCTAGTTTGTGCTGATAAGACTCTTGCTGGAGTAGCGTCCAGTCATGAGTTCCACCTTTAGAGCACATCCATAAAAGAGCAACCAGGATGGTCAGAGTTCTTTGGATCAGGGAGGTAAGAGATAAATATCTGAGTGCTTTACTCACATTGTCTTACTTAGACCTTGACACATCCTGTGAGGTAGATATCACTATTCCCATTTTTGAATGAAACAATTGAAGCTGAGAGAAGTTAAGAACTTGTTCAACATCACACACTAGGAAGTGGCAGACTCAGGATTTCGACACAAGGCTGTCTAAATCCAGAGTCTACACTTTTTCCCTTGCAGCCTCCCTCATACAAGAAATGACAGAACAGAATTTGAGCTATAAATTTAGATTGTAAGGAGACACGGTAGTCACCTTCAACTGTGCAAAGGGCTACCAGCAGAAGTATTTTGTGTGACTTCAGAGAGGAGAACTTGAATGACTTTAGAAGTTACAAGAAAGTAGACTTTTAGCTTAATGGAACATTTTAGTGATACCAATAATTATCCACACTCTTTGGAGGGAGATGAGTTCCCCGTGCCGGTAGGTATTCAAGCACGGAATGGAAAGTCATTTGCTTATGGTCATCTTGACAGAGGATCTAAAGTTCACTTTTGATTTTTAGATTCCATGAACTTTTGAAGCTGCTTGGCAGAAACTGATCAATCCCTTCAGAAGAAGTGATGAAAATAAGTCAGTACATCTATTTGCAGATATATGCCAAAGTAAACACACTGGGAAAACTAAACACAGAATATGAAATAGGTTCTGCTGGAAAATGCATATACCTTTTAAACTCTGGCAAAATGCACAATATTCGTAATAAAGTAAATATAATGAGGTACTACTTTTCAGCGATTAAGCTGGCAAAATACTTTAAAAAGTGGTCACATCTATTATTGGCAAGAGTGCAATGGAATACCATTCTTAAACTTACACTTGTGATAATATGCATCAAGAATGATAATTATGTCATTTAACTCAGGTGAAACCATGCTAAGAAAACAATAGAAAATACAAAGAAAAAACTATGCACAAACATTTTCATCTGAGTTTTATTTGAAAACAATCTAAACATCCATCGAAGGGCAAATGGGCTAGGGGGCTGAGGTCAGTGTGGAGAGCTTGACCCTGGTGGTAGTGGGGCTTCGTCTAGTCAGGATGCACAGGGGAAAGCCCACAAATACCAAGCACTGTGTGAGAAGCACAAGAAGTCTAGAGGGCCAGGCAGGTATGAAAGCTGGTGTCATTGCAAAAAATTTCAGAGGAGGGTAGAGACAGATAAAGGCACACTCAGGTGAAGACTGAATGGGTGTGGAAGGGGAGGGAGAGGAGAGAAATCCCAACATTAATATTGATTGTCATATATCTGCTTTTGGCACGGTGTTTTATTACATTCTCAGCTCTCCCCAAAACCCCATAAACTTGTTATTTCCATTTTGTAGATGAAAGAGCTGATGTTAAGATAGATGAAGTAACTCGTCTCAAGTGAGGTAGTAAGTTTTTGAGTTGGGAATTGAACCCGAATAGTCTGTATTCTAAGCTCCAGCTCACTTTACCACCCATGCACAGCGAGGCTTTTCATGGCCTGCCAGGCCTGTGGGTAAATTCATCTTTGAGGGCCTGGACAGCTGACGACAAGGTTTAGTAAGTTACAGTTCAACATCTGTCCACTTGGTGGATGTTAAAATTTATAGTTATGAATTTATGTAGAAACAGGGAAACAGGTTAGATGCAAAGGAAAGATACACATCTGATCATATTATGATCACAGTTATGTAATATAAATATAAATATAAATATAATATAATATTAATATTAATATTAATATTATCATTGCTATTATTATACAGGGAGCTCTGGTACCATAGTGCCTAAGGCACTTGACTGCAAATCAGAAGGCTAGTGGTTCAAACCACCAGCCACTGCTCAGAAGGAAGATGGAGCAATGT
>NW_006921756.1:5913705-5916299 GCF_000298275.1 Orycteropus afer afer
ATATAATCTTGAAAAAAAAAAGAGTACAAGAGGTACACCACAGTGCTTGCAATTGTAGGCTTTGGAGTGTTTTTCCTATTTTTCAAAAAAAAAAAATCTATAAAGTGGTTTTCATTACTTTACATTTAAAAGAAATAAAGTCATAATTCAGAAACCCATAGGCACATAACAGTCACCAGCACATTTACCTCAGCTAGGAAATGAAGCCAGGCCACATCTTTATTTTATCTGATATAAGTTGTTGCCAAGGCTTCTGAAAATAGCACAAAGCTCATCAATGTAGGCTCTGCAAGCATTGGAATGACCATCTCTGTCCTATACAATTCACTGGCTATTCCAGGGATTGAAAGGAAGAATCTGTGTGTAAAAGTCAGCTAAAAATAATTGGTGACTAGACTGAAATTCACCTTCTGCATTTTGTCCAACTAAATAGCATTTGGGAAGGATAGATCCTCAGCTATTTAAGAGGACCAGTATTCTCAATTTTAAATATCCTTACGTACTTTAGAACCACAGTTTTTTCTATTTCTTTTTTTAAAGTTAGGTGACACTCTTGTTCCTTCATTAAAGCAAGTCTTCTAAAGACTTCCATCAGTGGTTATCAAATCGATTCCAATGTGTGGCCACTCATATGTGTCAGAGTAGAACTGGGTTTATGATGGCTGATTTTTGGGAAATAAATTGCCAGGCTTTTTTTCTGGGTAGACACAAACCATCAACCTTTCAGTTAGCAGCAGAATGTGTTCACCATTTACACCACTCAGGGACACCTATGACTTCTAAGCTAGTATTTTTTCCAAAGCAGGTGACTATAAGAAATTTCTGGGGCACTTGTATTTAAAATAGAGATTCCTAGCCCTATCCCTGATCTACTGAATCAGACTTTCTTAAGCCAAAGGCTGGGAATGTGTATCTTAAGCACGTTAGCACATTCTTAAGATTGGGCAACTTTTGGAAATACTCTACTACACAAACCAATTTGAATTTTGTGTATGTATTTGATGACAATAAAACTATGAATCCTTATAAATAGTCCTATAATTCACAATGCCTCCAAGTGGTATGAATTAGTGGGATTGATTTCTGTTGACTAATTTTTTTTTTCTGGGTTTCCCCTGAACATAACCTAAAATTCCATGACTAGACCCTCAGCCCTGACCATACTTTTCCACTTATATTTCAAGGAAGAAGTAAAAGGGCAGGCTTTGCACAGACCTTGATTCTGATCCAACTCCACTGCTAACAACTGGTAAGACATTGGAAAAGAAATTAAACCTTTTTGGGCCTGTTTCTTCATTTGTACAATGGATATAAAAACAACCCTCACATAACAATAAATGGGCACCTGTTACACAATGGTGGCTCCAAAAACATCTCAGTTTAACTACTGTGAGAAACCGTCCCTAATCCTTAGTCAGAATTAACTTCATATGTTCTTCCTTTTCACATCCTGTTCTGATTTTGGTCTGCCCCATATTCATATATGTCTGATACAATACTGGAAAAATTCATGAGTAGTAGTGAAACACTGTCTTATTAATAGAGCGTCAGAAGATGAGCCCCTCAGGTTGGAAGGCACTCAAAATACAACTGGGAGAGAGCTAGCTACCTCTTCAAAGTAGAGTCAACTTTATCATGTGGATGGAGTAAAGATTTGGGGACCTCATTTACTGATGAGGTACAACTCAAAACAGGAACAGACAGCTGCAAACACTCATTAATAATCATTATGTGGAATATACAACATATGAATCTAGAAACATAGAAAGTTGTCAAAAATTAAATAGAATGCATAAAGATTGATATCCTAGGCACTAGTGAGCTGAAATGGACTGGTATTGGTCATTTTGAATCAGACAATCATATGGTCTACTATGTTGGGAAGAAGAAAATTGAAGAGAAATGTCATTGCATTCATCATCAAAAAGAACATTTCAAGATCTATCCTGAAGCACAATGTTGTCAGTGATAGAATAAGATTCATATACATACAAAGAAGACCAGTTAATATTATCCAAATGTATGCACCAAGAAGATGGAGGAATAGGCAGACAAGTGACACA
This sequence comes from Orycteropus afer afer, assembly GCF_000298275.1. Lineage (NCBI taxonomy): Eukaryota > Metazoa > Chordata > Mammalia > Tubulidentata > Orycteropodidae > Orycteropus > Orycteropus afer. The sequence continues at coordinate 5,915,769 of NW_006921756.1, forward strand.
GACCCTCTTCAACAAAGAAAAGAAAAACCAATTGAGAGAGATATAGAAGATAATCCTGGAGTCCTGAGCTTTGAAAGGAACTACACAGAAGTAAAGTAGGCACCAACTAGTGGAAAAACCTGAACAAAAAACAGTGAGTACAGACACGGTTGGAGCTGTGGACTGTCAGATATTCTGACAGGACCAACAGCCTGAATATTTCCAAGTGGTGTTGGGACCTGAGAACTGACCTAAAGATCAGCCCTGGTCACCAAGGGCTACAGGGTTGACCGCACTGGTGGCCTATGACTAGGAAGGGAAACAGCAAGGAGGGAGACAACCTGAGCTATTGCCTTCCCGCTGTCCAGATGGCACAGCTATTTTGATTGTTTACACACAACAGCCATTTTGGATATTTAAAGTGACCAAGGGAGCAGCCATTTTGAATGTCTACAAGTGGCAGCCATTTTGGATATTCAAAATGACTGAGAGTGCAGCCATTTTGAATGTTTACATGCGGCAGCCATTTTGGATATTTAAAGTGACTGAGGG
>NW_006921756.1:5918285-5923976 GCF_000298275.1 Orycteropus afer afer
AAAAAAAAAAAAAATTCACCCATGTCACTTTAGTTTTGTGTACTGCACTGTACATAAATTATATTTCAATAAAATGCATTAAAAATGTATGCACCAACTACTAAAGCCTAAGATGAAGAAATTGAAGTTTTTATGAAATTCTGTAGTCTCAAATTGACCAAACATGGAATCAGAATGTATTGATAATTACTGGTGATTGGAATGCAAAAGTGGGAAACAAAGATACATAGAAATGACAGTTATGGAAATGAAAGCAGAGACCACATGGTAGAATTTTGCAAGACCAACGACTTACTCCTTGCAAATACCTTTTTTCAAAACAAAAATGGTAACTATACACATGAATCTCACCAGGTGGAATACACAGGAGTTAAACTGAGCACATCTGTGGAAAGACACGATGAAGAAGTTCAATATCATCAGTCAGAACAAAGCCAGGAGCTGACTCTGGAATGGATCATCAATTGCTCACATGCAAGTTCAAGCTGAAGCTGAAGAAAATTAAGAGAAGTCCAAGAAAACCAAAATATGACCTCAATTATCCCCCATCTGAATTTAGGGACCATCAGATGAATAGATTTGACACACTAAACACAAATGACCGAAGACCAGATAAATTGTGGGACAGCATCAAGAACATCATACATGAAGAAAGCAAAAGCTCATTAAAAAGAGAGAAAAGACGAAAATAGATGTAAGAGACTCTGAAATTTGCTCTTGAATAGGGAGCAGCTAAAGCAAAAGGAAGAAATGATGACATAAAAGACCTGAACAGAAGATACCAAAGGGTGGAAATGTGCAAAGACATGGAATTAGAAAACCAAAAGAGAAGAACAGACTCAGCATTTCTCAAGGTAAAAGAAGTGAAGAAACAATTCAAGCCTCAGGTTTCAATACTGAAGGATTCTACAGGCAAAACACTGAACGATGCAGGAAGCATCAAAAAGAAGATGGAAAGAACAAAGAATGACTGTGCCAAAAAGAATCTGTCGATATTCAAACATTTCCAGAGGTAGCATATCATCAAGAACTGATGGTATTGAAGCAAGAAATCCAAGGTGCACTGAAGAAAAATAAAGTTCCAGGAATTCTTGGAAAATACATTGAGATGTTTCAACAAATACTTGCAGCACTGGAGATGCTCACTCATTTATGCCCAGAAATTGCAAAGAGAGCTACCGGGCCAACTGACTGGAAGAGATCTAAATTTGTGCCCATTCCAAGGAAAGGTGATCCAACAGAACATGGAAATTATTGAAACAAAACATTAACATCACACACAAGTAAAATTTTGCTGAAGATAATACAAAGACAGTTGTAGCAGCACATCAACAGGGAGCTGCCAGAAATTCAAGCTGGATTCAGAAGAGGATGTAGAACAAGGGACATCCCTGCTGATGTCAGATAGATCTTGGCAGAAAGTAAAGAATACCAGAAAGGTTTACCTGTGTTTTGTTGACTACGCAAAGGCATTCAAGTGTGTAGATTATAATAAATTATGGATAACATTATGAAGAATGGGAATTCCAGAACACTTAATTGTGCACACGAGCAACTGTACGTGGACCAGAGGCAATCATTCGAACAGAACAAGGAGAAACTGCATGGTTTAAAATGAGGAAAAATGTGTGTCAAGGTTGTATCCTTTCACGATACTTACTGTAGGCTGAGTAAATAATCTGAGAAGCTGGACTGTATGAAGAATGTGGCACCAGGATTGGAGGAAGATTCATTAACAACCTGTGACATGCAGATGACACAACCTTGCTTGGTGAAAGTGAAGATGACTTGAACCACTTATGGATGGAGATAAAATAATACAACCTTCAGTAGGGATTTTGTCTCAGCATAAAGAAAACAAAAATCCTCACAACTTCACCAATAAGCAATATCATGATAAATGGAGAAAAGATTGAAATTGTCAGGCATTTCATTTTACTAAAGAGGATCCACAATGAACATTCATGGCAGTTATGAAATCAGATGATATATTGGTCTGGACATACCTGCTGCAAAAGACCTCTTTAAAGTGTGGAAGAGCAAAGATGTGTCACTTTGAAGACTAAAGTGCACCTGATCCAAGCCACAGTATCTTCAATAGCCCCATATGCATGTGAAAGCTAGACAATAAATAAGGAAGACTGAAGAACTGATGCATATGAATTGTGGTGTTGGCAAAGAATACTGAAAATACCCTGGACCATCAGAAGAAGGAACGAGTATGTCTTGGAAGAAGTACACAGAAATTCTCCTTATAAGTGAGAATGGCCAGATATCATCTCACATCTACTCTGTCCTATAGGGACATTATGAATCAAAATAGACTAGTGGCAATGGGTTGTGGTTTGGTGTTTAGGAAGAAAAATTGGATGAGCTCAAGAATGATGCATATTTTTTCTAGTAGTGTATACACTACTCATGCCTAAGCTGCCCTGAACACACCATAACAAGAACTTAACAAACCCTTACTAAACTTTGGTCATGTAGTCAGAAGGGACTAGTCCCTGGAGAAGGATATCATGCTTGGTAAAGTGGAGGGTCAGCGAAAAAGGGGAAGACTTAATGAGATCAATTGATGCAGTGGCTGCAACAATGGACTCAAGCACAGCAAGGATGTTGAGGATGGCACGGGACCAGCATTGTTTCTTTCTATTGTACATGGGGTTAGGGGTCACTATGCATTGTAGCCCACTCTGTGGTATCTAATAACAACAACATATATGCAGAGGATAACCACTAACATCCATGTGGGTCTTCATGATCTACATAGCATTTTCTCCAGATATTACCTGGATTACTGTCCACAAAAACCTTGAGTTAGGTATCACTCTCTCATTAGAAAAACAAGGCCGAGAGAGGTCAAGTGACCTATCTCAAAGGGGTAAAGTCAGGATCTGAACCCAGATCCCACAAACTTTCACAATTCTGTTCTCTTGCCAACATACGATTATACATCACACAAAACACTTTCATTACATTAGCATTCTTATTACAGATATTTTTGTGATTATTTCCCCCATTAATCTCAAAGTATATTTAAAGCAGGTACCATTTTGTATGTCTTTGAAGGGAACTGCAGAGAGCTTCTGGATATTTTATCTTCACTGCTCTTAGGAAGGAAGAGCTCTGGTGGCACAGTGGTTAAAGCACTTGGCTGCTAACCAAAATGTTGGCAGTTCAAACACAATAGCTGCTCTGTGGGAGAAAGATGAGGCAGTCTGCTTCCATAAAGATCTACAGTCTTGGAAACCCTATTGGACAGTTCTACTCTGTCCTATAGGGTTGTTATGAATCAAAATGGACTCAGTGGCAGTGGGTTGTGGTTTGGTGCTTAGGAAGAAAAGCTCAAAACTGATGCATATTTTTTCTAGTATACACTACTCATGCCCAAGCTGCCCCATACCATGTAAATGACCACATCATAACAAGAGTTTATCAAACCCTTACTAAGCGTGAGGAACTTTACTTACCTCATGAAATGAGTAAACCTATGTTAAACACCTAAGAAAGTACTGCCATGTATTACCTATGAACCATTATTATTATTATTACTAAGTTACTCGCATTGTCGGTGATATAGGCATTATTTTTCTCATCATATGAAAAGGACTGAAGCTCTCAGTAGTGTTTGTCCAAGACCACACAACTAGCTTGTGGAGGAGGTAGGAAATCAACATGAAAGAAAATTCACACTATACATTTAATTAGCAAGCACATGATATTTCACATTATAAAGGATTATTTACCAAAATAAAAGTTCCTCAAAGTGACAGGCACCAGTGACCCTGAGCTTTTACATGTAGATCAACAATTTATGGGTAAACTAGTAGAGAAGCCAAAGGCCATTTTCCAACCAATGCTCAAAAGCCAATAATCAGAAGTAAAGATAATAATGATTGGTGATATTTATTGATTACCTTAAATATATATTTATATATACATTCTCTATTTCTTATAATAATTTGCAAGCTAGGTATTATCTCTTTTCTATGGAACAGAAAACTGAAATTCCGAGAGTTTAAGTTAAGCTCAGAGCTAGCAGGGGAGCCAGAATCAGAACACGGGAGTGTTGGCCCAAAGCCCTTGCATTTTCAATGCTTTACTCCTCTGACTGACAAAGGAAAGTGCAAGTCAAGAGGAAGATTGAGTATCTAGAGTTCCAGTAAGATGGCAGAATAGGCAGAAGGACTGCACAGACCCTCTTCAATAAAGAAAAGGGGAACCAATTAACACAGATACAGAAGATAATCCTAGACCCCTGAGCCTTGAAGGGAAGGATATAGAAGTGGACTCAATTCCAACTAGCGGAAGAAATTGCATGAAAACACCAAAAAAGGAGACCTATGGAGCTGTGGTCTGGCAGCGATCCTGATGGCACAGACAGCTTGGATATTTCTGAATGGTGGTAGGACCTAAGAATTAACATAAAAATTGGCACTACTAGCCAGGGACTACATGGAGGACGGCTCTGATCGCTGAGAAATAAAAGGGGATGCAGCAAAGAAGAAGGTGGGGTGAGCTGTGGACTTTTACTGTCCAGAGGGCCAGCCATTTTGAATGTTTACAAGTGGCTTGAGCACTTTGGATATTTAAAGTGACAGCATTCTCCCAGATTTCAGGGACTTAAGAATAGGCTCCACTTGCCGGGAACCCCAAGGACATTCCGGACCGGGACGACTGGAAAAGTGCGACATTCCCCTTGTTATTCTTATACCCCACACCCTCTTGGTGAATGGAAGTGTGGCCATACCTCACTCCCACTCACTTTCTGGGCTGGCAGGAGTTCCATCCCAGTCTGTGTGCTCAGACGAAGCCTGGGTGCCCTGCCCCACCCCATCCTGCTCCGATTTTTTTTTTCTTTTTTTCTGATTTGTCTGTTTTAAAACTACTACTATTATTACTTTTGTCTTTTTATTATTATTCTTTATTCTTCCCTCCCGGGTTCTAGTATTCAGCTTTTTTCTTTTCCCTGTTCCCAGTTGCTTTTTTTTTTCTTTCTTTCTCATGGTTAACCCCATTCCTTGTTTTTCTTTTTACACTTTTCCCATTTTTTTCTTCATTATTCTCCTTTTCTACCTTTTTTCTCTAATTGCCCTCTCCTCAGATATTGCATGTTTTTTCCCCCTTCTTTTTTCTTTTTTTGGATACTGTTCCTGTGTGATTACATGGTGTATCATTTGTCCATTTGCTTTTACTTTTTTGATGGTTATTCAATTGACATTTTTGTCTGAGTGGCAGACAGCAACAGTCTCCATATGACACAACTACACCCACACCTCTTACTGCAGCTTCACTTGCTGAGTGAGAGCCACCACTTCTTTCCCCACCAGTGGGCCAACGATAAATAACCACCAAGAAGAGCCTGACTCAACATTGGATGCTCTTCACAAACAGTTAACAGAGCTCTAAATACAACAATGCCACAATGTCTTGGAGGCAACCGACCAACACAGTCCACACAAAGAAGCAAGATAAAGTGGTAGAAACAAGTAAGCAGAATACACACCCAGAACACATCCCTGAAGAAGCAGCAGCATTGGAACTCTGATAAGGAATTCAAAAGAATTATATTTAAGTATCTTCAAAGGACTGAGAGACAGACCAAGGGAAACAGAAAAAACCCTAGAAGAATTTTGGAAGAAAATACAAGAACAAAATGACAAAATAAATGAAAAATTAGAAATGATTCTA
>NW_006921756.1:5925880-5927173 GCF_000298275.1 Orycteropus afer afer
TAGGAAGATTGAACATTGTGAAAATGTCAATTCTACCCAAAGCAATCTATACATTCAATGCAATCCCAATCCAGATCCCGTCAACATTTTTTATGGATATGGAAAAAAAACAATCACTAACTTTATATGGAAAGGAAAGAGACCACAGATAAGCAAAGCACTACTGAAGAAGAAGAACAAAGTAGGAGGTCTCAAACAGCTGGATCTCAAAACCTACTATACAGCAACAGTAGTCAAAACTGCCTGGTATTTGTACAATGATAGACACATAGACCAATTGAATAGAATTGAGAACCCAGAAATAGATCCATTGACCTACAGTCAGCTGATCTTTGACAAAGGGCTGAAATCCATTAAATGGGGAAGAGAATGTTTAATAAACGGTACTGGCAAAACTAGATATCCATTTGCAGAAAAATGAAACAAGATCTGTATCTCACACAATACACAGAAACTACCTCCAGATAGATCAAAGACTTCAATGTGAAACCTAAATTAGAGAGTTCCTCAAGGAAAAACTAGGAGCAAATTTAGAGGCTCTAATATATGGCATAAAAAGACTATAAAGTATAACCCAAAATGCACAAACAGCAGAAGAGAAACTAGATGAATGGGACCTTCTGAAAATTAAATTTGTATGTGCTTCCAAAGGCTTCTCCAAATGACTCAAAAGAGAGCCTACAGATTGGGAAAAAATATTTGGCAATGACTATATGACAAGGGACTTATTTCTAGAATTTATTAGAAAACTCCACCAACTCAAAAACAGAAAAACAAATAATCCAATTTAAAAATGGGCAAAAGACATGAACAGACACTTCACCAAGGAGGATATTCAAGCGGCCAACAAACATATGAAGAAATGCTCACGATTATTAGCCATTAGAGATGCAATTCAAAATGAGTTATCATCTTGCTCCAGCACTAGTAGCAAAGTTCAACATGACAGAAAATAACAAATGCTGGCGAGGATGTGGAGATATTGGGACTCTCATACACTGCTGGTGGGACTGTAAAATGGTACAACCACTGTGGAAAGCAGTATGGCGATTCCTTAAAAAGTTGGAATTAGAAATACCATTTGACCCAGTCATTCCATTACTAGGAATATATCCTAAAGAAGTGAGAGCCATGACAAGAACAGACATATGCACACCCATGCTCATCACAGCGCTATTTACAATAGCCAAAAGATGGAAACAACCTAGGTGTCCACCAACTGAGGAATGGATAACCAAGCTATGGTACATACACACAATGGAATACTATGCAACCCTAAAGAATAACATAGAA